>NW_023276807.1:205884782-206072130 GCF_003668045.3 Cricetulus griseus | reverse complement strand
CCATAACTTTATATATATATATATATATATATATGTAATCACAAGATAAAGAGGTATAAATAGACATAGTAATACAGAATCTTATTTTCAATTTGATTACTTAAAAATGAAATATAAGGGCGCACCTGAGGAAGAGTATTTGGAGATCTGGAAAGCTGATATAAAATACAGTGAAAGACTTGATATATGGAGAAAAACTGAAAAAGCCTAAAATGCTTGAAGAAACATTTTTAAGGGAGAATAGTTTTGGATTTCTAATACAGATGATAGAATTAGACAATAAATTTAACTGGTTTTTTTTTAGTAGAGAGCTCCATTTTATTGACAGACATTGCCCTAAAGCAATTACAGTCACTTACTGGCAGAAAGTCAGAGGCTGAATAGTCATTTCTCTGAATCTGTTAGTGCCAAGAAATCTCTGGATTTCAAATACATCTACTACCTGATTACAATAAGCAGAAAAATTACAACATTTTTACTCCCATAAAAATTATTTCAGGAAACACAATTACTGTTGCTCAAGAATTACCACATGTCTCTAGAGGTGCATTTCTTCCCCAATTGAAAGCAGCTTTCTGGGATGAGCATATAAATATTTGTATTACACTGCTTTAGGCTGTTGTAGTCGTGTGGTTGATAACAAGAAGAGAAGAGCCAAGTTAAAATTGTATTACAGAGATTTTCAATATGAAGACTCATAGGAGAAGATGAGATGATAATACAAACTAAAGAATATTAAATTTGATGAAAGTTAAGAAAAATAAAAGAAATTAAAACTGTAAGTACTGAACATGGACTATGAGAATCCTGTTTACAGACATAATCAATAAATGTTTTAATGAAAATAATCAACAACTGAAAGGTGAGAAAAAAGAAGTTGTCTCAATCTGGTTGGAAATTCCATCCAACAGAGGGAAATTCTCTTTCACCACTTTTCTGTCTTGATGACTTCAACTGTACTGGTTTTGGGTAATCATTCAAGGACTTGGGTCAGACAGAATCTGATAACATTATCTGATCCTGTGTAACCCTTTCCAACCCTTTCCTATTTAAAGAGCATTTACCCATGAAATGAACAAATATTTAATGAATATTAAAATTTGTCTTTCATGAAGAATGGAGTTACTAATGAAGCAACAGAAAGTTTTGCTTGAAGGCTTATAGTAAGTAGTGAGACAAATATTGTGAGTTAAAATAAAGACAAAAACAATTGTGTATACCTATTGTTCAGGGTTTGAATGACATAGTTTTTAGGTAATGCTGAAGTAATAAAGATTTTAATGTAACTAAATTGATCTTTCACCCAAAGTGGTTCTACTATGAGATAATTAGAAATCTGAAAACACTTCTGAGGCACAGCAGCAGTAGAAGATTCATTAAAAATAGCTTACAGGTATTCTGCATATGAGGACATGAATTCTACACAATGCCATAATAGAACTCCTTCTGTACTTAAAATTCTAGAAATGAAAATAATTTGAGGGACATTCAGTTCTTTGCTCAATCGCATAGCTTACAACTGGCAAATTTTACTAACATTCACTAGTGGGAAATTATCTTAGTTATTAGGAAGAAAACGAGATGTAACATTGAATCTGAACCATTCTGCTTAGATTTTGAAATTATAGGAGATTGTGGACAGGATTTTCCTGTTGCTTACTGTATTTGTTAAATGTGAAAACTAAAAACACAGTCAGTTAGTAGATACCCTAAAAACAGAATTCTTAAAATAAAAGTGACTCATTTAAAATATTTTTATAATTTAATAGATTTCATCAGTTTCCCCAATTTCCTCTTTCCAGTGAGCCCCAGTCATCCTTGTAAAACCCATCCCATGTCCCCCTCCACCTTCAAGTTGGCAGCCTCTTTAAGTTGAGGCTGTTACACAGCACACACACAAATCCATGTGTGTGCATTTGCACAAATGTGCATAAACTCAATCTTTTGAGTTCATTTTTGGCTACATGTATATATGGTTGCAAGACTGAACACTCTACACTAGTTGAGTCTAGCAAAAAATGATTAATATGTGCACAGTGTTTTCTCCTTCTTCTTGTTCAACCACTCATCTATTAATTCTTTGTCTTTCCTCATCATTAAATAAACACTGAAATGTAATTATGTTAGTATTTCATGTTTTCTTGATTTTGGAAGAGAAGGTGAGAAGTTAATAACCTGTTTTTGTTTCTTGCTTTCAAATCCCTTTGTTATCTAATAATACTACAATATTTAGTTTATTTTTAATTGTAATTCCCAAATTTCTTAAAGTCTTCTGAAGGATTCATCATTGAACTTATAAATATGCTAACCAAAATGCTAAAAATAAAGCAAAACCTTAAGATAAAATTTATGAATTGTATTTTCCTAATTAATCATATCTAATTAAACTTATTTCTCACATTTTACTCCATTTCCATACATATATAATGAAATTAAATTAACACATTTAAAAGCTCACCATAACTTTCTTTATGAAATAGGTATATTACAATGCCAGTGATGGTAATATTTTCTTGATTTTCATTTAGGTGACTTTGCATTGGATACATGGCTCACAGTAATGAATCCACGGTATCTGAGTTTGTGCTTCTGGGACTTTCTAAATCTTGGGGACTTCAGCTTTTACTTTTTACCATCTTCTCTGTCATCTATGTGACATCAGTCTTAGGCAATGTCATGATTATTGTCATAATTTTCTCAGACTCGCATTTGAACTCTCCCATGTACTTCTTACTCAGTAACCTTTCATTCATCGATGTCTGCCAATCTAACTTTGCCACTCCCAAGATGCTTGCAGACTTTTTTGTTGAGCACAAAACTATTTCCTTTGAAGGTTGCATGGCCCAGATATTTCTTCTTCATAGCTTTGTTGGGAGTGAAATGATGCTGCTTGTAGCTATGGGTTATGATAGGTTTGTAGCAATATGCAAGCCACTACACTACAATCTAATTATGAATCGGAGGGTATGCATAATTTTTGTGTCTATATCCTGGGCAGTAGGTATTCTTCATTCTGTGAGCCACTTGGCATTTACAGTGAATCTGCCATTCTGTGGTCCCAATGAGGTAGATAGCTTCTTTTGTGATCTTCCCTTGGTGATAAAACTTGCTTGCATGGATACATACAGAATGGAAATTTTGACCTTGGCTAACAGTGGCCTGATATCACTGAGCTGTTTCCTGGCTTTAATTGTCTCCTATATCATCATTTTTGTCACTGTCCAGCACCAGTCCTCTAGTGGGTCATCCAAGGCACTTTCTACACTAACTGCCCACATTACAGTAGTGATTCTATTCTTTGGGCCTTGCATTTATTTCTACATATGGCCTTTTAGTCGACTATCTGTGGATAAGTTCCTTTCTGTTTTCTATACCATTTGTACTCCTTTACTGAATCCTGTCATATATTCTCTGAGGAATGAAGATGTTAAATCAGCCTTGAGGAAATTGAGAAACCGCCATGTAAATCCTGGGAAAAACTAAGTATCTCTTTGAAAGAGTCTCATATTGACTTAGAATGAAGAGCCTCCAGGATATTCTAGGATCATGCAAATTACCTTTGTTTGTGATGTAAATGGCTAAATTATAGAACTGACCTTTTGTCCTGAATGCAAAATAATTGCATAAAACAAGTTGCTAAGTAAAATTAAGCACAATTTCAGGGAAACATTCTCACTGTTCATAATTCTAAATGCACATTTTCTTAAAAATTGATAATGACATTTAAAGGTATATTTTTATATACTCCTAAAATTAGGGCCATGTATTTGTCTGAGTTCACTAAAGAAACAGAAATGATAAAAAGAATATATAAGGAACTTATTAGAGTAGTTTACATGTTATAATATGGCTATTCCAACTATGGCTGTCATTCAATAGAAAGTCCAAGAATCCATTAATTGTTTATATCATGAGGCTGTGTATTGCAGCTGGTCTTGAGTACACAACAATCCAGAAGTAGGCTTTAATACCAGTGAAGGAATGGACTTTCTAGTGAAAGTGAGGACAACAGGTAAGAGCTTTGTTTTTTCATGTCCTTTATATAGGCTGCCTCCAGAAGATGTGGAACAGATTGAAAGTGGGTCTTCCCCATCTCAAAGATCCAGGTTTAGAATCCTCAAATGATTTAAATAAGAAAATACCTCAAAGGCATACCAAATACTTTATATACTTGGGGGTTTATTTAATTTTATATGTATTCAAGTTGACAACCAATAATAACCATCATAAATCCACTCCTTGTCATATTGGCACACATCACATCTCCTTATGTCAGGCTTAATTTCCAAATGAAAGCAATATCCACATTATAATTTTGCCTAACATGATATAAGTATCCCATGTAAAATCACAAACATGTTATGTGTTTAACTAGGCCATAATAACATCAAATGCAATGTAACTACCACATGTACAGCTGTAAATGCATTACGTGTTTTATAATAGGTGACAATGTCCCTTGAAGGACATTTTAGTATCTTACAATTTAAATATGATACCACTCATATTCTCTTAACTGATGTTACCTTACATGATAAAGCAATTGAGGATAGAAAACATAAATATCTGTACAAATACATTCTTAACAGGATATGACAGAATCATAAAAATTATAACCCTCATTTCTAAAACAGGTCATAGGCTTTAGGTGGTATTTATAAAAGTACATACCTGTACTACCCATTATGTATTTTCTTCACCCTCAGCAAGCATCTTGGGAGGTTTTGAATTTTTTCCTTGAGGGGTGAGCCAATCCAGTATTCCTGAAGGGTTTGGTCTTTGTCAATCTGTTCGGATTAGATTGTTGTAGTCCACATTGACTTTAATTACAGAATATGTTAACACTAAGAGATACCCTAAAGATCTCTACAGACACTACAGACAGAATTCTTCTTACCTCCATTGTATAGAAGCAACCCAATTTCTTCTTGGTTATTCCTTCCTTAGCCTGTTGGATGAAGGGCATCAGAAACCCAAGTGGCCATGTGAGATCTGAGCTTTCCGTTCAATGAAATATTTGTGTGTCTTCTAACAGAAGTGCTCTCCTCTCTGGAGCCAAAGCTTCTATGCCAGTAGAACTTAAGGCAATGGGAACAGGAAACACAAATTTTCCTAGGGATTACTAGGGGTGATAGTGAGTGGAATCATTCCATTTTGTACTCCTTGATTCCTGGACCCTTGTATCTCGGTTCTGGGGAGAAAAACCATACAATGCATTGAATGATAATTCAAAGCATATACTGCCTTCTGAAGAACCCTGACTAACAGCCCCTCAGACTGCTGCCAACTAATTGACTCTATAATTGTGTCTTCAAAAGTATCTTCCATTGTTCTGTCAGGTCAGTTGCTTTAGGAATGGAAGGAAACATGTAAGACCAGTGGATTCCATGAATGTGAGTACATTATTGCACTTCTCTGACTGTGAAGTGAGTTTCTTGATCAGAAGCAATACTGTATAGAGTACTATAATGGTGGATAAGGCATTTCATAAGTCCAAAAATGATAGTTTTGTTAGATGCGTTATGTGCAGGAAAGACAAATATATAACAAAACTAAGTATTCCAGTAGGATAAAGTGTTGTCCTTTTCATGAAGGAAGAGGTCCAATGTAGTCAACCAGCCACCAGATTCCTGGCTAGTCACCCTGCGGAAATATGTCATATCAGGGCTTCAGCACTGGTATCTGGTGTTCACAAATCTGGCACTCAGTAGCAGCTGTAGCCATGCCAGACTTCATGAGTGGAAGCTGGTGTTGTAGAGCCAATGCATATCCTCCAAAGGGCCACTTTGATGATAGGCTCATTCGGCAACGAGGTAGTTGATGAAAACAGCTGGGTTGACTGTCTACAGAACAAATCATCCTATCTGATTATTGAACTCCTTTGATGAAGTTACCTTTTGACGAGCATTTATATGGGACACAAATATTTTCATATCCTTCAGCAATTTGGAGAAATCTATCCACACAGCTCTTCTGATCATGATCTTTCTAAGTCTTTCACTGCTCAAACAACCCATTGGCTAAAGCTCACCAATTGGTGAAGGTTTGCACAACTGGCCATTTCTCTTTCCAAACAAAATATATGACCATGAGTACAACCTGAAGTTCTGGCCACAATAAAGATCTCCCTCCATCAGTGTCTTTCAGGGTTATCCCGGAAAGGGATTGTAATTCTTCAGCTGTTCACTCTGTGTGGTGTCTGCATAATGTACAGAACAAACCAGGTCCTAGTCTTCTCTACCTCAGTCAACTGACTACAGAGCACATACTATGATGCTCTAGGGGAATGCTTGGGAACAGAAGGCATTGTAACAAGAGGAGAAGCCTTAGGTATTTGGATAACTTCTTCGTATAACTTGTTTGTGGCTTTAAGAACTTCTCATACCCCATCACACAGAAACCATTTCCATTTGATAATGGATTGCAGCTCTACACATCTTACTTTGTGACCTTTTGGGTCAGAGATTACCATTAGAAGGAATATCTAATAATTCTAATACCTTAGAAGGAATAGTTCTGTATGTTCTATACCACTGGACTCCTAAAAGTTTCACTGATGTAGTAGGCCCTTGAAATTTGGTTGGATTTCTTTCTCATCCTCTGGTGTGCATATATGTTGTCAACAAGTCCAAGTAATTGCTACCTCTTACTCACTTGGTCAATTAGCATAATGTTATTAACAAAGTGGGCCAGTGTGACATTTTGTGAAAGAGACAATTGAGAACACTTCCAACTAAGTCATTACACAGGAATGAAGAATTAAAATATCCCCAAGGTAAAATGCAAAGATATACTGCTGGCCTTTCCAACTGAAAGCAAGTAAATTGCTTCTGGTGGTCCTTACAAACATATACCAAAAATCCATTTGCTCCATCAGTTGCTGCATCAGTTGCTGCATGCTGTGTACCTGTATATGTACACACATCTGGTCCAGTGACTGCAACCAGAGCCACTACTTGATTATGTTCTCAACAGCCAACTGTCTTCTTCATGACATATTTGTCTTCTGGACTTGTGAGATAGGAGAGTTAAAGGGAGATGTGGTGAGAACCTCAACACCTGAAAGTTTTAAGCTCTTCATGGGTGGCACTAATTTCTGCTCTTCCTCCAAGACTATGGTATTTTCTTTGGTTCATTTTCCCTGGTAAGAGGCAACTCCAACGTCTTCCATTTTACCTTTGTAACTATAATAGCCCTCACTATACAAGTCAGGGAACCAAACTGTGAATTCTCCTGACTTCTCCACATATCTCCCCAAATACACATTCTGTAACTGGGGAATTAACTACATATTGAGTTCAAGAATCACTGGACCTATGTGAGCTGGGATTCAGATAGAACTCCATTAACTATCTAACTTCCATAAATTCATACTTTAACTGGAGGGTCAAATGCTTCTTTGAGTCTTCCTTGATCATTGCCAATTCTGAACCAGCATCCAATAGATCCCCAAAAGTCTGATTGTTTCCTTTCCCCCAGTGTACTGTTGCCCTCGTAAAAAAGCTGTAGGCCACTATGAGGAAGGATGGGAGAAAACTAAAAATAAAACTCTTAGGCATTTTAGCAAATTCCTTCCTCAGGGGGACCTGCTCTTCCCTTCATTCAAGGGTTTTTGAGCTCAATAAAGTCAAAAATTGCTCTACACTTAGAAATTATCTCCTGCCAGGATCCAATGTAACCTCTTTCCCATTTGTTCGAGGTTCTTTTCTTCTTATACACAGACCAAACAAAAATCCAATAAGCTTGTTATTTCATGCCTGGAAGTAACATGACTGCCAGTTCCATAGGCAGCCAAAGTTTACCTCACACTAGTGTAAGAGTCACCCAGGTGCTACTGGTTTTGAAGGCATGAAGCAGTCATGGAGAGCAGCTGAGGCTTGGCACTATGAGAGACCATTGGTGAAGATAAAGTCTTAGTGGCAGTTGTAGGCCTATATTTGAAGGAGTCATGAAGAGAATTGCGGTTTAGCACCATGAAGAGAGCCTGGGAGAGGCTATTGGTGATAATACAGCTCAGTTGCAGCAGAAGACCCCTAAATTTTGGAGATGCCAATATCATCGGATGACCATGAAAAGAACAGCTGCTGGGACTGGAACCTTCCAGAACTTGGAAGGCAAGCTGTGTATGCTACAGAGGGCAGAGCCAGAGAAGTTACACAAGCCCTTTGGAGATGCCTGGAAGATCTTAAGTGAATCCCAGATATTAGACATTATTTTGATCTGAATGGGACTGTGTCCTGGTATTTATTTCTCTGTTGGAGTAAGGAAATAATTAACTTATTTTTCATTTTTCAGGACTCCACAATTTTAAGACTGAATTTTTAAATAGACTATAGGTTTTAAAAGAGAGTTTGGATTTCTAAAGAGATTGAGTTTTGAAAGTATTTGAATTTGTAAAGACTTTGGGAATTTTTAAGTTTGGAAATATTTCATATTGTGTTATTTATGTGGTATCTTGGGGAATAATGAGAAAGGAAAGGTTGTGGCTTTGCAGTGATGTGTTTGAGAGTCAAGTTCACAAGGACTCAATGGTGCTAGATAGTTTTAGGTCAACTTGACACAAGCTAAAGTCATCTGAGAGAAGAAAACCTCTATTAAAATATTGGTTCCAAGCCAGGTGGTGAGGGGCCCTCTTGCAAAAAAGGAAGTTCATCTGCTTGTGCTTCTCTGATCTAGCAGGCTTTTATGCCAACATCTGACAGCTAAGTCTTTGTTGACAACTAGGATGATAGAGATTTAGTTAAAAATGGATGTTTGGTGGCAGCAGCAGAGCTGGTATGGTGGGATTGGAAGTCCTGCCTGAGCAGGGGGCACCGACCATGGGGGCCACGGAGCCACAGTGGATAGTTAAATTTTTATCAGTAGATTCAGGTACAGCCACTAAGCTGAAGGAAAAACAACACAGGGCAAATAAAGAAATTAAGAAATTGGCTATTTTTCAGCCAAGGCAATCACTTGTGGGGAAAGAAAGGAAAACTTCTTGTAAGATGATGTGTTTTATATCTCAAGCTATCATAAATAGTTATGGAGCCCCAAAATTCCTTATTCTAATCCTGGAGTTTGTTAATGTTGTCTTGAAATTTTGAACAGAAAACTATGGCATTGTAGATGTTGTAAGAATCCTGAAATGGGAAGATTTCTCTTGATTCTCCATATAGCCTCAAATTAAAAAATACTTCCACAAAGAGTAATAGAGAACAATGTCAATGGAAACACGCAGCACAGAGAGAGTTAGACATGTGGAGCTTAGGCATGGATGTGATGTGCAATGGCCAAAGAATCTTCACAGACACTGAGGAGAAGCAAAGATTTTCCTCTGGAACCTCTGGAAGGAGTGACACCTAGCTTACACCCGGGTTTTGAGCCAGTGATAAATAAATTTGGGTATCATCTGTAAGAGGTAGAAGATTCATTTCCATTAACAATGAACTCCAAAGTATTTTTTGTAGCAATTTGTATCTACAGGAAATTAATCTATCCTTAATGAATTACTTAATTTGCCAAGCTGAACACTTGACAATTTGTGATTGCTTTTATGGCATAGAATATGGAGAAATCAAAGTAATACTAAATTAGAAGTTTCACCCCTACTGCTAACATTCACAGTGTTAGAAGGTGTTATACATGCTACCAGAGGGAAATAAATACCACCCGTCTACCAACCCTTCAAGCAACAACTGTGATCCACCTGAAAAAATATATCCATGGGTACAATAATGGCATATATGTTAAGGAATAATCAACCACTTTTTAAAATTGAAGTTAAGGCAGCTTCATGATATGAAACCCATACCTGATAGTGTTGAATCTCAAAACCTGATCAAGGGAAACGCTACTATTATTCTACTACATGAGCATAACAATAGCACAATACTTACTGACTTATTGCTATATCCATAGATCAATACATTGCTAAACTCTGATCAGAGAAGCATACAGTAATTAACAGAGACACACAGCTGGACAATGTGTAGAGAATGAGAGTTTCTGGAGTCCTCCTTAATGATAAATGATCTTTATCAGACGCCTACTCTTAAGGCTCAGGGGGTCTATGCAGAAGAGGTGGAAGAAGGGGTGTAAGAGCAAAAGGTGTTGGAATATGTCAAAGCAATAGCATTTTCCAGATGAAACATGGCGGATGGTCATAGAGTCTGACAAAATGCTCAAGACCTCCAAAACTTCAAACCAGACAAAATCCCAGTAAGGATAAGGAGAAGTGCAAAAATTCCCACCCAGCCAAGAAGTTCTGTTTAATTTATAGCTGGGGGGAAAGGGAAAACAGTTTTATTCAGTGAAATGACACTGGGCTGGATATGCCAACCACAGTCCACGACAAAGCCCTGTTAGAATAAATCTTGAACAATCCCAGACAGATGTTGTAACTTTAGCCACTTCTCCCTCACAACCATTGTCAATTCACTCACCTGCTACGATCCACAACCTGACAGTTGGGATGAGGCAGTTTCTAAAGACAAAACACCCTTTTCTGGAGAAATAATTCCAAGAGGGAGAAACTACCAGCTTACATGTAGCCCCAGAAGTTTCATTTAAATTACCATTCCCCAAATCTCCTATATAAACTCCAAGTGCCCTCTCTGCCTTTGGCAGACATCCCTTGCCCACTGTGTCTACCCCTCACTGTTTGAAAAAAAATTCAAACATGCAGGGCAGTGGTGGTGCATGACTTTAATTTCAGCACTGGGGAGGGGGAGGCAGGTGCATCTCTGTGTGTTCCAGGCCAGCCTGGTCTGCAAAGTGAGTTTCAGGACAGCCAAGATTATTATATAGAGAAACCCTGCCTTGAAAAGAAGTTCTTATATTTTTGGTTGTGAGCCTAGCCTTTAATGGCTGAGCCATATAACATGTTAATTGGTTTAATTTAGCCATGCCATTTGAGCATACTGTATTGTGTATCATAATTGTGCATGATTTTATTTATGAGCTAAATAAATGAATGAAAAAAAGAAAAGAAGTTCTTCTGCTAAGATCAGTCTCCAGTCTCTTTTCAGCCTCTTGTCTCTTTAAACTGCCTCAGAAATCTAACATCTAGTGCCAAAACCCTGGAAGGCATCTGGTGTCCCTATGGCCAGTAGTTAGCTCCAAGCCTTTTCTCTAGGATCTTTTGACTTTCATACTATCCTTTCCCACTTCTGGGACCTTTCCTCTTGGAAGCAGAGACACCACTGAACTGACTATATAGTCTAAATTGACACCAGTTTACCTGGCAGCTGTGGTCTTTGTTGCCTCTGCTTCCATGAAGTGATACAAGATCCATAGATGGGACCCTTATCCCTGGGGGCTTTATTGGAATTTCATGTAAACCCAGTTCTGGACCATAAGCAAGCCTGTCTGGATCATTCATTTCTTCCAGGTAGCCATTCCTTTGCCCAACTTTTCTCACACTCTGCATGAAACTCAATTCCAAATGGATCAAGACCTCAACATAAAGTTATATGCAATGAATCTGATAATTGGGCCTTGAACGCTTTGGCATGGGAGAAGACTTTCTGAACAGAAAACAATTAATGTAGGTACCAAGATCAACAATTAATAAATGAGACCTCTCACAACTGAAAAGCCTCTGTAAGACAAAGGACAGCATCATCAGGCAAAGTGACAGTCTATAGAATAAAGATTTCTACTAACTCCACATGTGATAGAGGACCAATATCCAAAATACATGAAGAAACTCAAGAAACTAGATATTAGAAGTTAGAATGTTAATGGATATCATGTATAAACTTTTATGAATCTACAACCAACTCAAACAAATGCATAAGAAAAGCTAGTTCTGGATCAGTCCCATGCTGGCCTCTCAGCCATCAGTCTGGGGTCCCCTTGTTCAGGTCAGATGTTTCTGTGGGTTTCTCTAGCCTGGTCTTGACCCCTTTGCTCTTCACTACTCCCTCTTTGCAATTGGATTCCAGGAGTTCAGTTCATTGTTTACATGTGGGCATCTGACTCTGCTTCCATCAGTCACTGAATGAAGGCTCTAGGATGTCATATAAGGTAGTTATCAAACTCATTATAGGGAAAGGGCATTTAAGGTAACCTGTCCACTATTACTTTGATTGACAGTTGGTGTGATCCTTGTAGATCTCTGGAAATCTCAATAGTACTAGATGTGCTAGACTTTGGTGATTACCCATAGGAACCCTTATCTATTGGGAGGAGTGGATGGGTGGGGTGGGCTTGGGGAGCAGTTGAGAGGGGATGGGAGATGTAAGAGGAGGTGTGTGGGGAAGAATTTTTGGTTGGAATGTAAAATGAAATTTAAAAAAGAAAGGTGTAAAAGAGGAAGTTGTGATGATTGAGAAAGGAAGAAGTGAAGAGAGAGGTGAAGGGGCAGGTGGAGCTTACTTAAAAAGAATACTTTGCACATGCATACAGAGCCTTACTTGGCCATACAACACGTGACATAGCCATGCAGCCCATGATGTAGTGATATGCAGTCATAGGGCCTCTAGTCTGACTTAGTATTTGCCTGAATGCCAGTGAACACATCTTGCCAGCTGATGGGGCTGGTTAGCATAATGCCTGGATCCTAACAGCTTCTTTGTGCCTTTTAACAAAAAGGGATATTGGATTTTGACAACCCTTTTTCTGCATTATTGAGATACTTATTTGGTTTCTTTCTTTGAGTCACTGAGTACTAACTCTTAAAGTATTAGAAGGTCCTATGTAAACTGCCAACAGAGAAGAACAATAAGTTTTCCTACACAGAATTGATTCCTAGGAACCACAACAAAGGCCAGCACAGCAAGATATCCCTGAAGGTGCAATAATTGCACTTATATCTTGACCATAGCCATTAGTTGTCTAATTGGACCTAAGGCCAGCAATTGGTAAACCAAAACCAAATTGTCATCCCTTAAACTATATACAACTAACCTGAGCTCATAGGAGCTCACAGACACTGAACCGGCAAACAGGGAGCCTGCAAAGGACTGACCTAAGCCCTCTGCATATATGTGACAGTTGGGTAGCTTGGTCTTCTGGTGGGACTCCTAACAGTGGAAGCAGGAGCTGTCTCTAACTCCTTTACTGGCTTTTGGATCCCCGATTCTTCAAATGGGTCATGTTGCCCAGCCTTAAAACAAGGCAAGTTGCTTAGTCTTACTATAACTTGATATGCCATGTTTTATCAATAACCCTGGGAGAACTTCCCTTTACTAAATAGAAATGGAGGAGGAGTGGATGAGGCAGAGGGGAGGTGAGAGGAGGGACTGGGAGGAGAGGACAGAGGGGAAACTGCAGTCACGATGTAAACTACATAATTAATTAAAAAATAAAAATCAAAGTAAAATATATAAAAATTAAAATATTTAAAAAATGAATTTTTCAAAAACAGAGACCATTATAATCCCTAAAATATTATGATACTCAAAATGTGGTTAAAGTAAGACATGCAACTGTTTGCATATCTATAACACATCATCATGACAATGTCAAAATGAAACTATGGATTGTCTTACTTTTTTGACACACATGAAGCTAATATGGTAATTCAAGTAAAACTGCTGAATATGTTTTCATTTGATATACAACACACACACACACACACACACACACACACACACACACACACACACACACAAGTAGTTTTTTCCCACTAGAAAAAAAGGAGTTGTACTTTTATAATGAGGGGATAATTTTTTTTACATTTTGTTACATGTGCAATCATAAAAAAAAAGGTTTGCAAGTTACATGTAACAACCAAGGTAAAAGTCTATTATTTATATTTAGAGAAAAATAGAGTGAAATATACATGTACTATAATACCACTTACTATGATAGACTTCAGGATTTAATAGTCATAAACTGAAGAAGTAACCATATTCCACATTGATAGTTGGATACATGTTTGGTGTTTATTAAAAGAGAAAATTAGCTGGGTGTTGGTGGTGCACACCTTTAATCCCAGCACTCGGGAGGCAGAGGCAGGTGGATCTCTATGAGTTCCAGGCCAGCCTGGGCTCCAGAGCCAGTGCCAGGATAGGCTCCAAAGCTACACAGAGAAACCCTGTCTCGAAAAAACCAAACCCAAACAAACAAACAAACAAACAAAAAACAAAACAAAAAAACAAAACAAAAAACCCCCAAAAAACCAAAGAGAAAGTTAACTTTGCAGTTAGGACCAAACAGTTAGAATTCTGACACAAACTTTTTCTTTCTTTTTTCTTTTTTTTGGATCCAGGGTCTTCACTCTGAAGCTCAGATTGCCTTGAACTTTTAGTTTTTTTTTTTTTTTTTTTTTTTTTTTTTTTTTTTTTTTTTTTTTTTTTGTTTTTTTTTTTTTTTTTTTTTTTTTTTTTTTTTTTTTTTTTTTTTTTTTTTTTTTTTTTTTTTTTTTTTTTTTTTTTTTTTTTTTAGTGATCTTCCTATCTCAGTTTAATAAGTCTAGAAATTGTAGGTTTGAGCAAATATCATGTAAGAACTAATGGACTAGAATAGAGGACCCTGAGTAAATCCATATAACAATGACCACATGAATTTTGAAAAATGCAACAAGAACATATATTGGGGACAGACAGATTTCTACCATTCTATAATCTATTTGTTCTGTCAGCAATTTAATTTTCTGTTCAAAATTTTAAAATTTCAGATTCCTCTACCCCCCCTCTCTCTTGATCCTGAGAGGGCAGAGGGTTGTAGTCGATCTTTAAGACTGCAAGTTCACTCTCTGCTTACCTTTAGCAGCTTCAGATTTTAATTTAAATATTTATGAACTATCTTTAATAGATGTTCTTTGCAGGGTGGGAGATTTGAATCTCCATTAATTCCCTGTAGATGGATATCTAGTTTTGCCAAACCATTTGTTGAGAAAGCTATCTTTCTCCAGGTGTACATTCTTAATGTATTTCCCCAAATTCATGTGGCTATTGTTATATGTATTTACATCAGTTTCCTCAAACCTAGTCCATTATTCTTTGACCCTGTTCAAACCACCACATTCCACTTGCTGGCCCCCTTGGGCTTATAGTCATATCATAATGCAAAATTGTATTCAGTCCAACTTCAGAATCTCCATAATGTATCATAGAATCAACAATGTTTAAACATCCAAAGCTCAAAGTCTCTTTGAGACTCAAGGCAATCTCTGAACTATAATCCCCTATAAAATCAAAATAAAAGATATCACTTTCTTCCAACATACAGTGGTGAAGAATATACGTTATCATGCCAAAAGGGAAGAAAGGGAACATGGTGAGCAAATACTGGACTGAAGGAAGACTGAAATCCGGCAGGACAGACTCTGAATTCTGCATCTCCATGTCTGATATCAAAGCACTCTTCAGATCTGCAACTCCTTTTAGCTTTGTTGACTGCAATACATTTCTCTCTTTGGGGCTGGTTTCATACCCTTTTAGCATATCTCCTTGGCAGGTATCCCACAATTCTGTGATCTCCAACATGTTGGTGTCTCCAATACAATATGGGCTTCACCTTCACAGTTTCACACAGTGGCCTCTCCTGGCCTCTGTGTAGGGACTCCACTGACCTACGGCTGACCTCAGCTGCTTTTCTTAGCCATGGAAGAAGATTCACAACTCCTTTCTTGTATTCTTGATCCTAAAGCCAGAACTACATTGCCAAACCTGCCAAGCTCTGGTGCTTGTTAGGGCTGGAATTTGGTTCCCTTGTGTAATTACATTTGCATCAGCTTTCTATTATTGATGGTTTCCTTCACTGATTAAGCTTTTCTTCTATATCTTACTCTATTTACCATCAGGATTTTTTTTTAAAAAAAAAACTCTGTATCTCCTTGAGCACCACACTTAGGCACATATTATTTCCTGGTACTCCCTTTCTCCTCAAACTGTACCTTTTGTTTCTTTACATAAACTAACATAAGAAAATAGCAATTTCTCCCCAGTCTAAGACAAGCTACATATATTTAGCTGATCTAAAACCTCAGAACAATTTCAAACTAGACTGAATGTCTCTGTAAATGGATCACAAGTTACAAACTTTGCAGATATACCCAAGGACAGAGTTGCAGGTGTCTAAGCCAATGTTATTAGCACAAAATGGCCTAGAACTTCTATGCCAGCTTTTCTAGCAAGGCCTGGCTGATAATAGAGACCAGCGGCCACCCCTACTAAATTTCTTCTTCTTCTTCTTTTTTTTTTTGTTTTTCGAAACAGGGTTTCTCTGTGGCTTTGGAGGCTGTCCTGGAACTAGCTCTTGTAGACCAGGCTGGTCTCGAACTCACAGATATCTGCCTGCCTCTGCCTCCCAAGTGCTGGGATTAAAGGCATGCGCCACCACCACCCGGGTCCTACTAAATTTCTTAACATTTAACACTCTACACAAACTTCTAACCTTAGTTTATGGTGCAAAATTCAAGACTTAGTTAACTGTTTATGTTTAAGTCCTAGAATTTATATGGAGGACAAGAATAACAACTATCCTATTAACCAAGTCTAGAGAGAATCAGCTTTATGTGGAAAAGATTCCATAGATAGCCAGGACTACAGAAGATGTCCTGGCCTCACAGCCTTGAATAAAAAAATCACAAGCTTCCCTCCTCTCTGTTCTAGAGCTGGAGGCAAGATAAGAAAATGCATCTTCAGGCTTGGGGTACTTTTCAATGCCAAGCCTTGTGCTGAACACCCAGTGTGTTGCCATGGTAAATGGCTCCTTTCCTTTACCATTTACTCAAGGAATGCATTATGACCCTGAGAAGTAGCTATTGTAACCTTTTTTTTTTTAAACATCACCCTTTATAACAGCCACAAACAAAATACCTTGGGGTAACACTATTGTAACCTTTTTATTATTGCCAAAAGCTTACTGTTAAATGTGTTTATAAGCTGTTTGAAAAAGGAGCTAGAGTGTATTACAGTTAGAAAATTAGAGCAAAGAATGATTGCAGAAAGAATAAAGTTCTTGACCCTCAGATTGTGTAGATGAGTCATTTCCCCCTCAGAAATATAGAAGCTTATATTATAAAGACCCTAACATAAAAAGTTTCCTAAGTCCTCACTGCTTTGAAGGCATTCTTTCTCCAACTATGGTGCAGTTCTGGGAGCTGGTCTCACAGGATGCAGTAGGGTTTTTTTTTTGGGGGGGGTGTTATTTGCCTACAGAAAGAAGGTAGGAAGATGAGATGTTAAGGAATGATATTTGAATGTATTGGTGAAAGAGATCTTTCAGATGTTCTTAGCATGTAAATTTGGGGTGAAATACAGAAGCCATTTAGCTCATAAATTCACAATGTTCCTCCCTGTGGAAGGTCATTTGTAGTTGAGTTGGAAGGACATTGGACAAGGAATTGGAAGATGTGTTGTATACCATGCAGTATAATCAAAGTCAAAATCCTTCAAGAGATGGCTGGCATCCTCTATATATTTAGGTTATAGAACAAGTGGATTATTATCAATGCAGGCATCAATATCCTATATTTGTCTTTTATTCCACCCTCAAATGAATATTACTTTTAGGAGAAGAAAATCTGAGCTTCACTCAACATATTTTTCATTATAGGTTTAAAGAGAATTCTGGCACTATGGAAATATCCAGAGATCTACAAGGTTGACTCCAATTAGCAATCTAAGCAATAGTCGAGAGGCTACCTTAAATGCCCTTCTCTGATAGTGAGATTGATGACTACCTTATATGCCATCCTAGTGTCTTCATACAGTAGCTGATAGAAGCAGAAGCAGACACTCACAGCTAAACACTGAGCTGAACTCTGGAATACAGTTGCAAAGAGGGAGGAGTGATGAGCAAAGAGGTCAAGACCAGGTTGGTGAAATCAACAGAAACAGCTGACCTGAACAAGGTGTTGCTCATGGACCCCAGACTAATAGCTGGGAAACAGCATAGGACTGTTCCAGACCCCATGAAGGAGGAAGTCAGTTTGGATGTCTGGACAATCTATGGGGCCACTGGTAGTGGATTAATATTTACCCCTAGTACAAAAATGAACTTTGGGAGCCCTCTCCACATAGAAGGATACTCTCTCAGCCTAGATACACTGGAGAGGGTCTAGGCCCTTCTCCAAATGATATGACAGACTTTGAAGATTCCCTATGGAAGGCCTCACCCTCCCTGGGGAACAGAAAGGGGTTGAAATAGGGGATTAGTGGGGGGCAGGGGAAGAGGGAAGGGAGAGGGAACTGAGATTGACATGTAAAAGAAGCTTGTTTCTAATTTAAATAAAAAAGAAAAAAGAACATAAGCTAATTTTAAAAAATTTCCAGGTTACTTTTGTGTAGCTATTTCTTCTTAACTTGAACATACCCTCCTGAAGGCAGGAAGGAATTTGAGAAAACAAACAAAACATCCAAAACTTATGAAACTCTTAGAACTTTAAAATTCACAAGGTCCCAATATTATACATAGTAATTTTTAGAGACAGGAGAATTTCCAAATTGTTGAACTGCCTGCAAGTTATACAGGAAACTTCATGAATACAGCTTTCATGAGTTTTTACCCATGCTAGGATAGGATTTACATCGATACAGCCCCTTCAACTTGCCCTTGTTTCTGTAAGTAACCCTAATAAACTCATTGGTTCATTAACCTAAACTTGGGTATATTATTTCCTTGATATACTGACGTTGGAGTATCTGTGGTGAATAGAGTGTGTTCATGTCACTCCAGGAAAAGTCACAGAACAATTATATATCCATTTTATTAGAAGTCTTCTTTGGACACAGTGTTTCTACTGTAAAACAGTTCCCAATGCCTTAATCTAGAATCCTTGCCTTAGAAACCAAACATATACTCATACATGCTTCTAAGAATTAATACGTCAAGGTTTTGTTAGCTCATAGTATGAAAAGGCACAAGGATTCTTATCAAGTATTGGCACTCTCACTGATGTTTATATATAGCAGTCCTGAAGCACAATGAACTAACCAGAGAATTACTCCTTCATTTTCCCCCACCATGTCATGTGTTCTGTAACAAAATAAATCATTTTTTAAGTTACACTTCTTGTTTCGTTTGTGGAATCCCTGAGTTGATCTTGTGAACAAACAAATGTTCTCATGTAATTATCTCTAATGGAGGCAATTTCTGTGATCCCAACTCTCATGTGGGTCTCTTGGTCACTACAGTCCAGTGACGTCAATTCACAATTAGTTTCTAAACATTGCAATGACTTTTTCTATATCTCTGTGTTGATGACAGTAACACTCCAAAGTGTTAAGGGTGGGAAATGTATTTGTCACCTATATATTGGCTCCTGCAGAATTGTGCTGTGGTTGTTTGGTGCTTATGAAGAAGATCGCTGTTCTCTGGACCTATAGGATGAGATAAGTCAGGAGACATGTTCTTATGAGATGTAAGTAAATGTATGTATGCACTTACATATGCAATGCAGACCAAGACATGTGAATCTTGGTGACATGTCATAGGTGTAATTCTGGAGGATTCTGAAAGTTACTTATGGCCATCTAATTTATTATTGTGAACAGAGGCAGCAAGTATCTAGAGTTAGGCTAAGTTACTTGTAAATTCTATAATATAATATTTATTTTGAAACTTCTTTTTAATTTTCTTTTCCCCTATTTCATATTCTTGAATATCCAAGTGCTCCCCCAGCTCCTCAGAACCCCCACATACAGCTACATCTGATTGACTAGAAAGCAGCCCTTTGTGACTTCAGACACAACATGTTTCTTCCTTTTTTTATAAAGCTAAACTTTATGTTATCTCTATAGTGCTATATAAGAACTAAACCATCCCAATAGTTAATGACTACAGTAGATTATAGGATAACTACATATTTTCCACTTAACATTAGGTAAGCAACATGTTTTTGTTTCTGTATATATCCAGACAATGTTCCAGTATATGCTCAATAACCATAATCATGATATACCTGACCTGTTTTGAGTTACAAAGTAAAAGGTCAGAATGGTTTAAAAGTTGGTGAAATGTGCATCCATGAAACAGAAATTTTTGTGACTCATGTAAAGTACATATTCTTCTTCACTTTATCTATAAGTTCTAATATCTGAGTAATAAGTATTGTAGAATGATTTATACATTCAAATTTAAAACATCAGGGACATGAAGTTTATTCTGTCCTTCCAAATCTGCAGGCATGGATTCATTTTTAAATATTATAAGAAATGAAAATTAGTTTTACATGAACACATCTAATTGGAAACATATTTTAGTATAAGTTAGGCCAGGCAATGTGAAATTGTCAAATATTAACTTTAAAATTATTAGTTTAGATTGAATTAGAATAAAAATATAAATTAGAATAAGTCTAATCTAATAAGGTAATACTATAATTTAAGAGTACTTACAAATTCTTAGAAATCTTGGAGTCCTCACCTAAATAACCAATTGAGAGGCAAATTTGGAATGTTTTTGGATAATCTCATAACTATTTAATATTTAATGTTAATGAGCCCCAAAAGTTTAAAAGACACACAGTCACTGTCTCATCGATGCCTGATAAAACATTTATGATTCTTACATTACGTTTGCTTTCATCAATATAGAATTAATTTATTACAGTTACTTGTTAATACATTTCATTTAATATATATGCCAGACAAAGTAGGCAATGGATTTTATTAACTTCTCTAATGATCAAGAGATAAATATACTGGCCTATAGCCTTTATGGAAGCAAATAAAAAACAATCTTAAGTATTCTATAACAGAACATAGCACTAGGCCTTGCAAGAGTCAGCACTTTTGTGCTCATGAACTTGGGAAATTAGAAAGGGCTTTACATAGGAAATAAGTTCGAGTTTATATTCCTACTCCTTTTGTTTCAGACAAAAAACCCAAAAAAAACTTGCTTCTAGATTTTCCCAAAGTTATCCAAGACTCCCGGAATCCAGAGACAGTGGCAGAAATCAACTTTCTTGGAGACTCAGAGGAGTTATTGGAGGTTAGTTCTTGCTTTCATGCACTCACACGATTGGATTGTTTGCTTTATTTGAATTCTCTGCACACAAATGCCTCTGTCACATCGTCCAGGAAGCTCATGATTCTTTCACACTTACGCTCCCTTATGGGTTATAAGAAAACACTAACAGGATGCTTCTCTTTGTATTACTTTATTTCTGCCTGTAAGGGCTCTTTGTGACAAGAGCCTAAGAGTTAAGACTTTTGAAAAATAAAACAAAGATTAGAAAAAGAAGGTTCAGAAAGTAATTTAGCACCTTCCCAAAAATCAAATTTATTCTATTATATATTTTTCCTGTATGTGCTCTACTTTAAAACTCCACTTCTTAAACATCTCTGAATATCTTGGTGTGCTTGTTTTGATAGTATAAGTTTTAAGACACAAATTAGTTCCTGGCTGAATTCTGACAAATTGGAGACATGAAATATAAAAGTTTGTTCTCTGAGTTTGTTTCTTGAAGTTGATTAAGATTATTCATGACTTACTGCTCTATGTGTAACTTATCCAGTTCAATTCAACAGTTATGATCTAGGAAGACACTGACATGTTCAGTCACTAGTGGCTAGAAATAGTAAAAAGGCATCTTATGAAACATGATTTAAATGTGAGTGTTGTTCAAATGGAGGCAATCTAATGTCCCTTTCAGATGGCTTTGTACATTTCTTATTTCTACGCACATCTGTAAGTTATAGTACCCTCATATATGTAAAAACAAGATAGAAGGAAATAATTTCAGATAAAATAGGGCATATTAACTGTGTAGGAAAGAAAAAATTCTCACAACATAAATTCCTACAATACATGATCACCCTTTCTAAACATAAGTATTTTTGAGATTCTTCGATTTCTCTCTCTCTCTCTCTCTCTCTCTCTTCTCTCTCTCTCTCTCTCTCTGTCTCTCTCTCTGTGTTGTGTGTGTGTGTGTGTGTGTGTTCTTTCTCTGTGTGTCACAACAAAATTCCTGTCATTATTAACACTAGTGCATGTATATGAAGAAGTTTAGCATCTCCAGGGCTTAAATGAGAGGAATAAATATGTCAGATTGCATTGTAAGAACCTTTGAGAGGATCTGAGTGACCAAAAGAAAAATTCTGTGAAGTTTTTTATCTTTCAATTTTGATAGGACTTTGTATTTTACAGACTTTGTACTTGCCAAGTGAGGGTCCTTCTTACAAATGAGTTAACTTACACAAATCCAGAGATATTCTTTCTGTGGTTATAAGCTTCACAAACACATAACATGTTTATAAAATGGCAAAACAAGAAGTGTACATTTCAGTAACTTTTCACAAAGTGAATATTGTCACATGAGCAACAGAGCTGCCAGGACTCAGTGTCCTGCTCATGCTTCTCTTCTGTTCAAGGACGACTCCAGTCAGGTTCGTCAAAAAGATGTACTCACTTGGTCTGATTTCAGACTCTATACACCTAGGTTCACACAGCATTTTATGACATTACTTATGTAAATTCAAATAACTAAAAAAACTCCATGAATAGAAAAATAAAAAGTATAATCTTTGAAATATGAACTGTAATTGAGAAAGCAAGCCAAACTTAGTTAACTGATTGATTGCTATTCTCTTTCTATTCAGACTGAAGACAAACTATCCCAAGGTCAATGAATGAAACAAATTACTCTCGGGTAACAGAGTTTGTGCTGCTAGGCCTGTCAAGTTCAAAGGAGCTCCAGCCTTTCCTATTTCTAATATTTTTACTGCTGTACTTATCAATCCTGCTGGGCAACTTCCTCATTATCCTCACAGTGACTTCAGACTCCCGACTTCACACCCCCATGTACTTTCTGCTGGCTAACTTATCTTTTATAGATATATGTGTGGCCTCTTTTGCTACACCCAAAATGCTTGTTGACTTTCTGGCTGAACGAAAAACTATATCTTTTGAAGCCTGCTTGGTTCAGATTTTCTGTGTTCATCTCTTTGCTGGTGGTGAGATGGTACTCCTTGTGTCCATGGCCTATGATCGCTATGTTGCAATATGCAAGCCTCTCCACTACACAACAATCATGAGTCGCCGTGTGTGTATTATCCTGGTCATCATCCCCTGGTGTGTGGGTTTCATTCATACAACTAGCCAGTTGGCATTTACTGTTAACTTGCCATTTTGTGGTCCTAACCAGGTGGACAGTTTTTTCTGTGATCTCCCACTAGTGACAAAGCTAGCTTGCATAGACACTTATGTTGTCAGCTTACTAATAGTTGCAGATAGTGGCTTTCTTTCCATGAGTTCATTTCTCCTCTTGGTTGTCTCCTACACTGTGATTCTCATTACAGTTAGGAATCGCTCCTCTGCTAGCATGGCCAAGGCCCGCTCCACCCTAACTGCTCACATCACTGTAGTCATACTCTTCTTTGGACCATGTATCTTCATCTATGTGTGGCCCTTTAGTGGCTATTCTGTTGACAAAGTCCTTGCTGTGTTCTATACCATCTTTACACCCATATTAAACCCAGTTATCTACACTTTGAGAAACAAAGAAGTAAAAGGAGCTATGTCAAAGTTGAGGAGTCGCTATCTGAAACCTGGACAGGTTTCTGCACTGATTAGAAATGTTCTTATTATGGAAACAAAGTAAATTTACAGGACTGGCAGCATTTTTTAAAATTTCTATAGACATTTTCATAATTGAATTGTTGCTCTTTCTAAAGTAGTCATTTAACCTATGGAGATATTTTAAATTATAGGCTTGCTACAATTATAATAAGCAGAACATATTTTGTGAGAAATTTTTCTTTCGATTACTTTTGTTCTTTGCTGATGTTTTTTCTTCTTGTTTTCAAATTAATAGAGTTTTGAAAGAAAAGGTTGGCTTTTCTGTGAATGAAATTATATCATTTATTGAATTATAAATACGTTTTGTCTTGCATGGTTAGAAAATACAGTTTATATTCAAGCTCTCAGGTTAATTTATTGTTTATAAAGAAAGGAATTATTTTATAAACCCAGATTTTCAAACAAAAGAAGAGTGATGGGTACTTGTTGCTTTTTCTAGTTCTATGTTCATTTTGCTCCTGCCCTAGTGCAGCTTTTTTGTGAACACCATGTACTGATTGGTATTAAATACTTACTTATAGTATTTTGCATGTAATGGGTCCTGGCACAGAGTTTACTTTTCAGTACCAGGTCATTCAACACTTGGGTTTTATGTTCAAAGAGATATAATTAAATGGAACTTAATAGCAATAGTTACGGACAAGGACAGATTGCTTGGATAGCCAAAGGATTTATGAAGAACATCAACTCCTGGATCAGAATCTTGCATGTTGTAAGCAAAAGACCTCATGCTGCTTAAAAAATATCTTTAGATGTTACTGAAGCTTTATAAGAACCAATAGTTATTGCCATAGGTTTTCTAATGGCCATGCTACTAGAATTATCCATTATTTAGAATTCACTGTTTCCATCAATTACCTATGTTACAGCATAATGTTTTGATTCTGGAGTGTTAAACTTCAGTGCCCGTAGTTAAATTAAGTGCCTATATTGTCACTTTAAAAATGCTAAGGGAAGAATCTTCAGGGTTCTCATTACATTATATAAAGAAATTGCCAATTATCATGATGATGGTAATCATTTTAAAATAAACATGAATGTAAAACATCACACTATAAAATGTAAATCTACACATTTGTGTTTGCTAAAGAAGATAAAAATAATTATGCTGCTTTTCCACTGAAAATTATGAAGGGGTGGAAAAGGAATTTTATAGAATTGGAGCTCTACTGTTGGAAATGAAAAGTTAAGACTTTGGGGAGCCACCATCAAGGGCCCTACCCTGCCAGGGGAGTGGAGGGTGGATGGGGTAGGGGACAGGTAGGGGGTTGGGGGGAGGGGACGGAGAGGGAGAAGGATTGACATGTGAAGCAAGCTTGTTCCTAATTTGAACTAATTAAAGAATAAATAAATAAATAAAAGACCAAAAAAACCTTGAAGACACAGAAATTGAGTTTTATCATTTCTGAGTGGTTGTTAA
Source organism: Cricetulus griseus (assembly GCF_003668045.3). Classification (NCBI taxonomy): domain Eukaryota; kingdom Metazoa; phylum Chordata; class Mammalia; order Rodentia; family Cricetidae; genus Cricetulus; species Cricetulus griseus. The sequence continues at coordinate 206,047,253 of NW_023276807.1, read as the reverse complement.
ACTTTTTCTCAGGTAACAGTCACCATTTTGATCCATTTTGATTTAAGTTTTGTGCAGGGCGAAAGGCTTGAGTCTATCGGTAGTCTTCTACATGTTTGCATCCTGTTATGCCAGCACCATTTGTTGAATATGTTCTCTTTGTTCCAGCGTATATATTTGGATTGTTTGTCAAAAATCAGGTGTTTGTTGGTGTGTGGGTTAATATCAGGGTTTTCAACTCTATTCCATTGGTCTACCTGTCTATTTTTTGTGCCAATCCCAAGCTATTTTCAGGACTATAGCTCTGTAATAGAACTTAAAGTTAGGGATGGTGATGCCTCCAGAAGTTCCTCTGTTGTACAGGGTTGTTTTGGCTATCCTGGGTCTTTTGTTTCTCCATATAAAATTGAGAATTGTTCTTTCAAGGTCAGTGAAGAATTGTGTTGGGATTTTGATGGGGATTGCATTGAATCTGTAGATTGCTTTTGGCAAGATTGCCATTTTTACTCTGCTGATCCTGCCAACCAAGAGCATGGGAAATCTTTCCATTTTCTGGTATCTTCTTTAATTTCTTTCTTTAGAGACTCAAAATTCTTATGGTACAGGTCTTTCACTTTTTTGGTTAGTGCCACTCCAAGGTATTTTATGTTGTTTGTGGCAATAAACCCAGCCACACTGAACCTGCTAGAAGATAAAGTGGGAAATACCCTTAAATTAATTGGTACAGTAGACTGCTTCCTGAACATAACGCCAGTAGCACAGACACTGAGATCAACATTTAAGAAATGGGACCTCCTAAAACTGAGAAGCTTCTGTAAGGCAAAGGACACAGTCAGCAAGGCAAAACAACAGCTCACAGACTGGGAAAAGATATTCACCAACCCCACATCTGACAGGGCTGATCTCCAAAATATACAAAGAACTCAAGAAGCTATTCTCCAAAACACCAAACAATCCAATTAAAAATTGGGGTACAGAACTAAATAGACAATTCTCAATAGAGGAATCTAAAATGGCTGAAAGACACATAAGAAAGTATTCAACATCCTTAGCCATCAGGGAAATGCAAATCAAAACAACTCTGAGATACCATCTTACTCCTGTCAGAATGGCTAAAATAAAAAATACCAATGACAGTTTATGCTGGAGAGGATGTGGAGAAAGGGGAACACTTCTTCACTGCTGGTGGGAGTGCCAACTTGTACAGCCACTTTGGAAATCAGTATGGCAACTCCTCAAGAAAATGGGAATGATTCTACCACAAGATCCTGCAATTCCACTCCTAGGCATATAACCAAAAGAAGCACATTCATATAACAAGAACATCTGTTCAACAATGTTCATAGCAGCATTGTTTGTAATAGCCAGAAACTGGAAGCAGCCTAGATGCCCCTCAACTGAAGAATGGATAGAGAAAATGTGGTAAATTTACACAATGGAGTACTACTCATCAGAAAAAACAATGGAACCTTGAAATTTGCAGGAAAATGGATGGAACTTGAAGAAACCATTCTGAGCCAGGTAACCCAATCACCAAAAGACAAACATTATATGTACTCACTCATATGTGGACCTGCTTTATGATACATAGTAGTGAACAGTCACCATTTTACCCTTGGCTACTAACACCCTGCACTCTCCTCAAGTGAACTTAATTTTTATAGACCATATACAGTGAATTCACAAAGTCTGTCTTTCTGTATCAAGTTTATTTTAGTCAAATTATGTTCTGCAGTTTTCATCATGCTGTCAAAATGGCAGTAATTTCTTGTTTATAAAGATGGAGCTGAGGACTGCACTCATCTTTTCAGACTTGGTAGTATGAGTCCTTGAGTACTGAGTCATTTGGACATCACATTTTCATTTTTTTGGTAGTCTTTTAAAATTGGATTTTTTCTCTATTTTTTATTTGAATTAGAAACAAGATTGTTTTATGTGTCAATCCCAGTTCCCTCTCCCTCCTCTCTTCCCCTGCCTCCCACTAACACCCTACATATCCCATACCATTTCTGATCCCCAGGGAGGGTGAGGCCTTCCATGGGGGGGTGTCTTCAGAGTCTGTCATATCCTTTGGTATAGGGCCTAGGCCCTCCCCACACATGTCTAGGCTGAGAAAGTATCCCTCTATGTGAAATGGGCTCCCAAAGTCTATTCCTATGCTAGGGATAAGTACTGATCCACTACAAGAGGCCCCATAGATTTCTGAGGCCTCCTCACTGACACCCACATTCATGGGGTCTGAATCAGTTCCATGCTGGTTTCCCAGTGATCAGTCTGGGGGCCAAGAGCTCCCTCTTGTTCAGATCAGCTGTTTCTGTGGGTTTCACCAGCGTGGTCTTAACCCCTTTGCTCATCACTGCTCCTTCTCTGCAACTGGATTCCAGTTCAATTCAATGATTAGTTGTTGGTGTCTGCTTCTACTTCCATCGGCTGCTGGATGAAGGCTCTAGGATGGCATATAAGTTAGTCATCAATCTCATTATCAGGGGAGGGCATTTAAGATAGACTCTCCACTGTTGCTTAGATGGTTAGTTGGCGTCATTCTTGTAGATCTCTGGATATTTCCCTAGTGCCTGATTTCTCTTTAAACCTATAATGGCTCCCTCTCTTATGGTATCTCTTATTTTGCTCCCCTCTATTCTTCCCCTCTACACAACCTTCCTGTTCTTTCATGATTGTGTGTGTGTGTGTGTGTGTGTGTGTGTGTATGTGTGTGTGTGTGTGTGTGTGTGTGTGTGTGTGTGTATGTTTGTGTGTGTGTATGTTTGTGTGTGTGTATGTGTTTGAATGCATATATTACATTCTGTTTACTCCCTCCACACTCTCATATTTCTCCTTCTCAGACCTGCCACTTCATCTCTGTCTACAGGTATCTTCCTATATTCATATGTTCTTTTTGTTGTAGTTGTCTTGAGACATGGTTTTGAAGGGACCAGCTTCCCTTTCGGCAGCCATAACAGCCAAACATGTGCTTGCCATAAACTTGCCTTGGTCACTTAGAGGTCAGATGCCTGCCTTGTGACAAGGAACCAATCAGAAGTTAGCTGGTGGCGCTATGCTTTACGACTCTGGGTGTGCTTTACGGACAAGCGCACAGCAATGACGTAGAGAGCATAGCAACCACCCTGGGAGGGCCTATGGGCCATAACAACCAGTTGACCAATCAACACAGGGCAAACCCTCCAAGCCTGGAGGCACGCCAATTCTGAGCCTGTGCGTACCCCTAGACACTCCCCTTACGCTGCCCTATAAAGATCTGTACACAGCGGCTTCGAACTGTTTTGCTAGCCATCCGCCATGGTGGGTGGGTCAAAGACCCGAGCTAACATGGGGTTAGCTCGTTAAACTACAATAAAGCCTCATGCAATTGCATCAAGCTTTCGCCTCCATTCTGTGATTGGGGTGGCCGGGGTCCTGGGCTAAGATTCTGGAAGCCTGAGCTTTCCGAGGGTCTTACAGTTTCTCTGTGTAGCTTTGGAGTCTATCCTGGTACTTGATCTGTAGACCAGGCCGGTCTCAAACTCAGAGATTTGCCTGCTTCTACCTCCTGAGTGCTGGGATTAAAATTATGTATCAGTACTGCATGGCTCTTGTTATGTTTTGTGACTCACTGAGATTAACCAGAGTTGTTATTGTGACTGGATTTGAAGCTGTCCATTGGCACCTGGTGGTTTACCATTGGGAACACAAGTGAAGACAATGACTTTTCTGTCCAATCCATCAGTAGCAAATATTTCAGCAGAGAGGTCTTAAGTTCAACTAGAGAGTTGTTGGTTACCACTAAAGTATGCATGCCACTATTCCACCCTTAAGTTTACAATATCATGCTGGTACTTGATGTGGATCATTGGTCTCAAAACTGGGTTTGGAGTTTTGTCAGATGCTTCCATCCTGTGGAAGCTTGAATGCCATCTTTGGAACCATGAAAATTAGTTATCAGTGTGTAGGCTTTCAGACCAGTGCTGGATCAAAGGTCTATGGACCTTGCACCTAAAATGCATGGTGCCTCCAGCAATAGAGACCTACATTCCTCTGTGGGGTGGGGACAGCAAAAGGCAATAGCAGCAGACTGTGATCACATGGACAACCCAGACCAAGAAATCAAAATATGGTTTCTTGTGTCTGATTTTAGAGTTTTTGTTAAATCCTCTATGGATGTTGGGGTGAGCATTGTTGGCCCTGATTGAAAGATTTTGTTTAATCTATTATATATATATATATATATATATATATATATATATATTTATTTAGTAATAGCAATATGATTCCATTTGCATATTCAGACATCCTTACTGTCATTTTATCTTCCTCCTTTCTAATTAAGAGTTTCTCCTATTTTCCCAACTTGTATTCAATTCAGTTGTATTCTGATAAGCCCCTCTGTATTGCTCCTCTTCCCATGGTCTCTTTTTATTTCTCTGGTTTCTACATCTACTTCAAGTTACATACTCATATCAGAAAACTTAGAGCTAGGGACTGCAATGAGAGGGACCATATAACATATATCTCTCTGGGACTGGGTTACAACACTCAAGAGCTTTCCTAGTTTAATACACTTGCCAGTTTCATAATTTTGTTTTTCTTTACATCTGAAAAGTATTCCATGGTATATATGTACCATGTTTTTTTAAAGTATTTGTTTGTTAAATGACATTTAAATTGTTTTCATTTCCTAGCTATTGTAAATAGCATGGCAGTAATGTGGCTGGACTTGAATTTTTTTTCTCTCTCTTTTTGTTATTATTAATTCAAGTTAGGGAACAGGCTTGTTTCACATGTAATTCCCCTCTCCCTCTCCCTCTCCCTCCCCTTACCCCCATTCCTTCTCCCCCACCTCCAACCTACCCCCACCCCATCCACCCACCACTCCCCAGGCAGGGTAGGGCCCCCAACCGGGGCTCCACCAAGTCCACCAAATCTTCCTGTGCTGGGCCTGGGTCCCTCCCCATGTGTTCAGAGACAGAGTGCATCCCTTCAAGTGGGATGGGCTCTCAAAGTCCCCCTCATACACCAGGGCAAAAAGCCAGTCCACCTCCGGAGGCTCCCAGGAGTGCAGGGGCCTCCCCGATGGCATCCATGATCAGGGGGCTGGATTATGGACTTGGTGAATTTTGTCAAAGGCTATTTCTGCATATATTTCAATGATGATGTGATTTCTTATCTTTTGACCCAATTATGTTATTTATTAAAATTACTGAATTGAATATATTAAGCCATCCCTGAAAATCAGATGTAAAGCCAAGTTAGTTGTGGTGTATAATCTTTCTGATATATGTCTTGTCTACATATATCAGTTCACAATATTTTGCTAGGAATTTTTGAATCTATTTCCCTCATGGATATTGTCCTCTAGTTTTCTTTTTTGTTATTTCTTTACCTGATTTTGGTATTAGAGTAATACTGACTTCATAGGTGGATTCAATATTAATGGAATAGAGCTTTTGAAGTACTACTCCCTTATTGTATTCATAGTTCCTCTGATAGCTGCTGTAATTACTCCTGTTCATTTCTGATTCTGTTGATTAGGACTCACTGTCTCTCTCTTCAAGTGACTTGTTATGTCAAGGACCTGTCAATCTTGTTTCTCTTGTCAAAGATTCTTAGATTGATTATTCCTTGTATTATATTCCTTGTTTATCTTTTATAAATTTCTGCTCAGACTTTTATTTTGTCTTGCTGTCAACTGGACTCAGGTTTAGTTGTTCATATTTTTCCTAACACTTGAGTACAACCATTAAGTCATGTACTAGTGCTTATTCTAATATTTTTATGATAAGTATTTAGCACTCTAAAGCTTTTCGCAAAAGACTGCTGTTAATGTAATACAACAGTTTTTTGTATTTTATTTTAATTTCATTCTGGAAACATTTTAATTTAATTTTTAAATTATTTCTTTGTCCCATTTATTGCTCTGTCATGAACTGGCTAATTTCCATAAACTTGTGTATTTACTAGACATTTGAGAATATTGAAGATAGGGTCAAAGTGTTTGGCTTTTCACACAGAAAGCCATTTGGGATGTAAAAGAACTGTGCCTAAATATTAATCTACAGCCTATAAACATTTTCAGTCCATAATAGGACAAATTTCCTGTAATGAAATCCTGCCACTGTGGATATCCCAAAGGAAGCAAATACCTTAGGCAGCCCTGATTAGTATATCTTTCTGTATGCGGTGAATATGTTTTATTAGCATTGGTTAATAAAGAAGCTGATTTGGCCAATAGTCAGGCAGAATAGTGCCATGTGGGAAATCCAAGTAGAGATACAGGAGAAGGGCAGGGTCTTGGAGATGCTATCCAGTCACCAAAGGAGAAAGATGACCAAGCATCAACAATAAGCCACAACCGTATGGTGATACATAGATTAATTGAAATGGGTTAATATTGCAAGAGGTAGTTAGTAAATGCCTAAGCCATCGGCCAAGTATTTATAATTAACATAAGCCTCTGAGTGGTTATTTGGGAACTGGTCGATGGGAGAGAAACTTCTAGCTACATTTGGTGTATCAATGTGGGACTCTGAAGTTTCCACATGAGACCTGAGAAAGCTTTTAAAACCGGGGGGGGGGGGGAGAGGTCCCACTCTGACACACACAGCTTTTACAGACAAAAAAAAAAAAAAAAAAAAAAAGATTTATGGCAGCATACTACAAGCTGCTTGGTGGTAGCATGACCCTGCTGTTTCCCAGAATGGGGCAGTGATCATGGCTCCAGAGTGGCTGTAAATGTACCTCCTCCATGTTGGGAAGCTGAAGTGGGTGGAGCCAGCAGTCAAAATGGCCACTCTGGTCCTAGCCATGCCTGCTTACCAGTTTCAAACAGTGACCAAAAATGATTACAGATACACAATAAAGACAGATTCAGACAAAAACAAACCTCTAAATGAATCATAGTGCGTTTAAAAATGTATGAAGCCTTAAAAGAAAAAGACAATGGATATAGCCAGTTATAGAAAGAAATAGTTTTAAGATGGGCATTGGGGGCGCACGCCTTTAATCCCAGTTCTCTGGAGGCAGAGGCAGGAGGATCTCTGTGAGTTCAAGACCAGCCTGGTCTACAGAGCGAGTTCCAGGACAGGCTCCAAAGCAATGCAGAGAAACACCGCCTCGGAAAAACCAAAAATAAATAAACAGATAAACAGTTTTAAAAGTAAAACAAAGTCGGGAGATTTCTAAAAGCTCACTAAGGCCAGAGGTCGTTTGGAAGAATCTTCTTTCGACGGTCTCGTCCAATTTGAAGATGGAGCATGCTGAAAGCAAGGAGTGTAGCACAGGAGCGTCCAGCGAAGAGGAATGCCAGATGTTTAGTCAACCAAGGACATCCTTTGTAAAAGTTCCAGCAACAGGGAAGAGACAAAAAAAGACAGTGAAAGAGAACGGCTGTAGACCAAAGGAGAAAGCAGATGCTGAGGTGCCAAAGCCCACTCGAAGGAAGAAATTAGATGCTTATAAACGACTCCTTGCAGGGGCTTTCCCAGATCAAACACACGACTTAAAGAATGTGCCTGACACACCAAAAGAGGCCAGCGTGAAGACATTTCGGGAAAAAAAAATGAAGATAGAGGAGGGGGAAGTGCCTTGTTCTCAGATGACAATTCCTCTGGAAGTGGTCCCTGTACCCCAGGAGCAGGTACCTGCTCTTACTGAGCCTCCTGTCCTCTATGAAGAAGTCACCACCACCGTTGCAACAAGTGCCTCTCAGGCAGTGCTGGCATCTTGGTCCAAAATTGTAGCCCAGGCTAACCATAACATGAAGAAGAAGAATGAGTCTGTGTGTTCCACTGCAACAGCAGAGACCTCTGAAGAATTGTGGTGTGTGGTTCATGGGAGAAGCTTTACTGAAAGCACACATGGTTGGGTTCAGCTGCAGTTGCACGGTGGACAAGTCTGGGTCCCTGACAAGAAGGGGAAAAGTGATTGCCCTCTTCCTGCTTCCAGCCTGCAACTTCCCACCCCAACACCTGGAGGGCAACCTTCTGTGCCCCAGATGTATTCACAGGAACAAGGTCTTAAATACGAGTCTCCAGGACTAAAGGGAGGATCTCGGGTTTGGCTATCTGCTGTCATCACCCACTCTTGTGGAGTGGTCCATGGAACCACAGTCAAGACTGAGACCGACGGAAACCCACATCTGTGCCCGTGAAGGCGCCCCTATCACCCAGAAGCTATGGGACATTGTTAGTTGTTGCTGTAGTACAAGCAGCCTGGGAAAAGAGCCAGTGCAGCCACCAAAATGCACCAGGTCCTCTCTCTCCGCTATGATGACTGGACACTGTAAATGGTTATACCTACTGTTGTGTGAAGATAAGAAAGTGTCCTACTGGTTTTGCTGCAAGGAGGACCTGGGGCAAGAATACAGCGTCCCCAGATCTAGTACTTGTTTGTCCTGTCCCAGGCACAACAGGGTCATAGCCAGTTCTGTGGCCCACTCTAAAGTTCAGCTTGTGTCTGTAGCCTCTGTGTGCTCTCTTTCCTAGGTTGTAGTATGTTGTTAGTGTGTAATGCTTGGGTTTGTTTTCTATTGTTGTAAAATATTACACCGAATCTCATTTGTGAAAAAAAAATAAAACAAAGTTTTTAAAGAGACTGTAAAAGTAATATGAAAAATCCAAGTAAAGTTGCAAAATACCCAGACAGCCTGGAAGATGTATATTATTGTGTTTTCTTTTTACTTTTTGACTGTTAATGAGCTAACTTCTGAGAGACATTTAATCATGGGGGCTACTATCTTGGCTTCAAAATTTGGATCTGAGTAGATATTGTTTTGGAAAAGAGGCTCTTTTGTTTCCACAGAAGAAGAGAAGCTGTGGAGTCTTTCCAGATTAATATGGTTTGATCACATAAGGCCCCTAAGAGGTCTCTGATGGGATAGATGATCAAGGTGACCCAACATCAAAATCAGCTTCAAGGCAACTGTCTGAGATGATGCCAGACTACTACAGCCAAGATTTAACCATAATTCTAAATTTTCTCAGGATCCCCATAAGATTACCAGCACCCCCAATCATCAGGAAGTAGTATAAAAAAACTATGCCCAGATTCCCAGAATATTGCTTATAAATGTTTGTTTCCATTTAAAGGGGGTTGGCTATAAATGATTAATGGTCACAGTCAATCTCTTTCTAAAGAAAAAAAGGAGGATATAATATAGAAATGAATAATTCACATTGGTTTGGATTTTGGTTTTTGGATACAAATTTAAGGTCAACTTTATTATAATATATGTATATTTCTACTCTTGTTTAAGGTATTCTTATGCAGTGGATTTTAAAATGTAATGTATAGTTAAGAAATACAAATTAATTGTCATCTATAATGGTCAAACTTATAGACATGTTAGTTAGGTTTTCTAGATATACAAAGATATATTTCAGGGAGGTAGGTAATCTTCAAACACTTCAAAGACCTACATAATATGGCATTTAAAATGTTTTAAGAACTTAGACTTTTCTCAACAGTGAGAAACATCTGCTTCTGACAGCACCAATTACTTCAGAGGATGATGGGCATGGAAGAAGTTCCTTATGGATTTTACTTTCAGTGTGGTGAGACTAGCCATTTGGACAAGAAACTGCTCTTGCCTGAAGTGTTTGGCAATATGCTCTATAAACTGGACATGTAGGACTCACAGAAAAATAACTGCCAAACTTGCCAAAAGAAGGTGGCACAGTCCTTTAGGGTCCTGTTTCATGAAAGTGTCTGCTAGAGATTTGCAGGACACATAAGAATACTGATGAATTTTGTCTTCCTTATCTCTTATGAGTTGGTATGTGTCAGAATAAACATTTAACAAATTCTGCCAGACCAAGTCCCTATTTTGAAACTCCAGCTTTTCTCCCTTGACTGCTACTGCATATATCTGTCATCCACCATGATCCACATCCTGATAGTAAGGATAAGGCAGTTTCTAAAGATAAAATGGCCTTGTCTGAACAAACAACTCTAGAAAGAAAAAGAAATTGCAGACTTTTATGTAGTCCCAGACATTGTATTTAAGTCTCCATTCCCAAACCTCCTATATAAACCACAATTATTCCCTTCCCCACCTCTTTCCTTCTGTGTGTACACCTCAGAGTTTGAAATAAACAGTCTTGTCTGCTGAGATCAAGCTGGTTCCTTTCTGCCTCCTGTCTCTTTAAGCTGGCTCAGAAATCTAATAGACCCCACGCTCAGGAATAGTTGGCAAATACAGATCAGACTCCATGATATTCTCTCTCTCTCTCTCTCTCTCTCTCTCTCTCTCTCTCTCTCTCTCTCTCTCTCTCTGTGTGTGTGTGTGTGTGTGTGTGTGTGTTTGTGTTTATTTTTTTGTTTCATTTGTTTGTTTTCAAAAGGAAGGAGGAACATAAATGTGGGTTTCTAGAGATGGGGAGAGATTCTAGGAGGAGTCATTGGAAGGGAAAGTTTGTTATCAAATTATATTGTTATAAGACTCTCAATAAAAACATAAACATCCTCAAATCAAATGAAAAACAATACCCAACAATGTAGATGTTTCTGGGGAATAATGCCTGAGGTTAACCATTGGTACTTACACACACACACACACACACACACACACACACACACACACACACACACTTAGAAGTCTGCTTAAAAATAAATTTTGCCTTCAAAAAGTATGACTTATTTAATAATAATGAAAAAGCTGAACATACAGAATGAAGAAAAAGCTGCAAAGGAAAAAGGACAAGTAACGTAAAGGCAGACCTATCAGAATTAGACCCAAATTCTTAATGGAGACTCTAAAAGGACCTGAACAGACATTTTTTAGACACTAAGAGACCACAGATGCCAGCCCAGACTACTGTACCCAACAAAACTTTCAATCACTATAGATGGAGATGGAGAAAGCAAGATATTTCACAACAAAACCAGATTTTAAAAAGTACTTATCCACACAGGCTAACATAATATATACAAAAAGAGGATCCATCCATCCATCTGCTGCATACAAAAAACACAACTCAACTTCAAGGACAGACTTTACCTGATAGTAAAAGTTTGGGAAAACCTTTTCCAATAAAATGGGCCAAAGAAGAAAGCAGGTGTAGGTATCCTAATATCTAACATAATAGACTTCAAACTCAAATTATCCAACTGTGATGGAGAAGTACATTTCATATTCATCAAAGGAAAAATTCATCAAGATGAACTTTCAATATTGAACCAATATTCCCCCAAAACAAGAGCACCCATATTTGTAAAAGAAACTTCACTAAAGCTTAAATCACATATCAAACTTTGCACACTAATAGTGGGAGACTTCAACATCTCACTCTCACCAATGGACAGGTCTGCTAGATAGAAACTAAACCAATAAATAATGGAACTAACAGATGTTATGACTCAAATTGACATAAAGGACCTCTACAGAAAATTTCACCCAAACACAAAAGAATATACCTTCTTCTCAGCACCTTATGCAACCTTTTCTAAAATTGAACATATACTCAGTCACAAAGCAAATCTCAACAGATTGGAATAATGCCCTGTAATTTATCAGATCACCATGTGTTAAAGTTAGAGTTCAACAACACAAACTATAAAAAGCCTAGAAACACAAGGAAACTTAACAACTCTCAACTAAATTACAAATAGGTAGGGAGGTAATGAAGAAAGAAATTAAAGACTCCTTAGAACATTGAAAATGAATGCATGTCATACTCAAACTTACAGGACACAATAAAAGCAGTGTTAAGAGGAAAGTTCACAGCATTAAGTGGTTATACCAATGTTCATGAGGGAACATGAATAATTCAATTTCTTTTTTTTTTGAGTCTTTGTGAAGTTTGGGTACCAGGGTAACTGAAGCCTCATAAAAATAATTTTACAACAATTCTTCTGTTTCTATTATGTGGAATAATTTGAGGAGAATTTGGAGAAATCTCACACTAGTGACTTAACAGCAGACCTGAAAGCTCTAGGACAAAATGAAGCAAACAGACCAAGGAGGAGTAGAGGACAGGAAATAATCAAACTCAAGGCTGAAATCAACAAAATAGAAACAAAGAAAACAATAGAAACAATCAATGGAACAAAAAGTTGGTTCTTTGAACAAAAAATCAACAAGGTAGACAAACCCTTATCAAAATAAGCTAAAAGGCAGAGAGAGAATATTCAAATTAACAAAAGCAGAAACAAAAGAGAGAGACATAAAAACAGACCCTGAGAAAATCCATAGAATAATTAGATTAAAAAACATATACTCCATAAAATTAGAGAGTCTAAAAGAAAAGGATACTTTTCTTGATAGGTATCACATACCATAATTAAACCAAAACAAGATAAACAATTAAATAGACATATAACCCTTAAGGAAAGTGAACCATTCATTACAATCTTCCAACAAAAAGTCCAGAGCCAGATGGTTCAAGCACAGACTTCTACTACTTTCAAGGAAGAGCTAATACCAACACTCCTTAAATTATTCCACATAATGGAAACATAAAAAATGTTGATAAATTTTCATTATGAAACCTGTTACCCAGAAACCCAAACCACAGAAATATTCAATAAAGAAAGAGAATTATTCATGTTCCCTCTTGAACATTGATGTAAAAATACTCAATGAAATACCCCCACCCTGAATCCAAGAACATATCAAAAAGATCATCCACCATGATCAAGTGGGCTTCATTCCAGAGATGCAGGAATGGTTCAATAGACAAAAATCTATTAATATAATCCACAATATAAACAAATGGAAAGAAAAAATATAATTACCTCATTAGGTGCTGAAAAAGCCTTTGATAAAATCCGGCACCATTTCATGATAAAGGTCTTGGAGACATCAAAGATTCAAGGAACATAACTAAACATAATAAAAGCAATATAGAGCAAGCAGACAGCCAACATCAAACATAAATTGGAGAGAAACTCAAAGCAATTCCACTAAAATCAGGAACAAGACAAGGTAGTCCACTCTCCATATCTCTTCAATATTGTACTTGAAGTTCTAGCTAGAGCAATAAGACAACAAGAAATCAAACTGTTGCTATTGGAAAATGATATATGATATTTTACATAAGTGACCCCAAAAATTCTACCAGGGCACTCATACATCTGATAAACAACCTCAGTGAAACAACTGGATACAAGATTAACTCAAAAATCTCAGTATCACAATCCCTGATTTCAAACTCTACTACAGAGCTATAGTAATAAAAACAGCATGCAATTTTCATGAAAACAGACAAGTGTATAAATGGAATTAAATCAAAGACCCTGATGTAAATCCAAAATTCCAATGTAGTTCCTCACAGAACTTGAAAAGGCCATCTTAGATTTCATATGGAAACACAAAAGATCCATGATAGACAAACAATCCTGGATAATTAAATAAAAAATGCTAGAGGTATCATTCCTGATTTTAAGATATACTTCAGAGTGATAGCAATTATAACAGCATGAAACTGGTATTAAAAACAGACACACTGATGAATGGAATAGAATTAAGGACCTTCAGACATGTTCATATTTCTACAGTCACCTGAGTTTTTACAAAGAAGCCAACAATACACATTGGAAAATACCATCTTCAACAAATGATGCTAATCAGACTGGACAGCCACATATAGAAGAATGAACTGGGTATTTATCTTACCCCACACAAAACTAAAATCCAAATGGGTTAAGGACTTCAACATAAGACCTGATAGCCTTAATATGAAAGATGAGAAAGTAGAGAATATGCCTTAACACATTGAACAGGAAAGGACTTCCTGAACAAGATCCTAGTATTGCAGGTACTTTTGGTTAGTAAATGGGACATTGTGAAACTAAAAACCTTTTTAAGGAAAAAACAAAACAAAAGAATGCCACCACTTGAAGTAAGAGTCAGCCTGCAAAAAGGCAAAAAGGATAAAAAGAAAGCCTTTTGCAGCTATACATCTGACAGAGAATTAGTATTTAGACTATACAAATAACTTGAAAATTTAAACATTAAGAAAACAAACAAACCAATTTTTAAATGGAGAATAGGGGTGGAGAGATGGCTTCATGATTAGAATAATATTAGTCACACTTCCAGAAGACTCCAGCTCAGTGCTAAGCTCCCAGATGTTAGCTCACAACCATATGTAATTCTGGTCCTTGGGGATGAGATTTCCACTTCTGACCTCCTCAAGCACTAGGCACTTGCATGGCACACAGACATACACGAAAGCAAAACACTCTATACATAAAAATAACCTTTAAGTTTTTAAATAGTGAGTGGAACTAAACTGAGAGTTCACAAAAGATGAAATAAAAGTGACTGAAAAATATTTTTTAATGTTCAAAATCCTTACACATTAGGTAAATAAGACACAAACTTACTGTGAGATTTTAGCTTACTTTAGTTAGAATAGGTATGATTAGAAAAATAAAAAGATGACAACAAATGTTTAGGGTAGATGAAGGGAAAAGGAAAATCTTATTCACTGTTGGTGTGAGTAAAAATTAGGTATACCCTGAACAAATTGATACAGGAGACCACTTCCTGAATGTAACACCAATAGCACAGACACTGAGATCAACAACTAATAAATGGGGCCTCCTAAAACTGAGAAGCATCTATAAGGCAAAGGACACAGTTAAAAAAGACAAAATGGCAGCCCTCAGAATGGGAAAAGATATTCACCAACCCCACATCTGACAGAGGGCTGATCTCCAAAATTTACAAGAACTCACAAAGATATTCTCCAAAACACCAAATAATCCCATTAAAAAGTGGGGTACAGAACTATATGGAAAATTCTCAATAGAGGAGTCTAAAATGGCTGATAGACACTTAAGAAAGTGCTAAACATCCTTAGTCATCAGGGAAATGCAAATCAAAACAACTCTGAGATACCATCTTACTCCTGTCAGAATGGCTAAAATCAACAACACCAAGAACAGTTTATGCTGAAGAGGATGTGGAGAAAGGAGAACACTCCTCCACTGCTGGGGGAAGTGCCAACTTGTATAGCTACTTTGGAAATCAGTATAGCGGCTCCTCAAGAAAATGGGAATCAGTCTACCACAAGATCCAGCAATTCCACTCTTAGGCATATACCCAAAAGATGCACATTCACACAAGGACATCTGATCAACAATGTTCATAGCAGCATTATTTGTAATAGTCAGAACTTGAAAGCAACCTAGATGCCCCTCAACTGAAGAATGGATAGAGAAAATGTGGTAATTTACACAATGGAGAACTACTCAATGGAAAAAGAAAAACAATGGAATCTTGAAATTCACAGGCAAATGGATGGCACTAGAAGAAACCATCTGAATGAGATAACCCAGTCACAAAAAGACAAACATGGTATGTACTTACTCACTCATATATGGATTTTAGACTTGGAGCAGTGGATTGCCAGCCTACATTCCATACTGCCAGAGAGGTTGGGAAACAGGGAGTAACCTAAGAGAGACATGCATGGTACCCTGGAGAAGGGGCAGGGGACAGGATCTCCTGAGTGGATTGGGAGCATGGGGGAGGGCAGAGGGCAGTGGGAGAAACAGAGGGGGAGAAGAGGAGGGGAGATGAAGAAATGGGAGAGCAAGAAGGTTGAGTTTGGGGTAGAATAGAGGAGAGCAGGATGAGAGATATAATAGAGGGAGTCATTATAGATTTGAGGAGAGATCTGGAACTAGGGAGATTTCCAGAGATCTACAAGAATGACACAAACTGGTAATGTAAGCAATAGTGGCGAGGTTACCTTAAATGCCCTTCCCCTATAATGAGTTTGATGACTACTTTATGTAACATCCTAGAGCCTTCATCCAGTGGCTGATGGAGGCAGAGGCCAACCCCCACAGCTAAACACTGAACTGAACTCCTGGAATCCAATTTCAGAGAGGGAGGAGTGATGAGCAAAGACCCGTCTGGAGAAACCCGCAGAAACAGCTGACCTGAACAAGGTGGAGCTTATGGACCCCAGACTGATGACTGGGAGGCCAGCATGGGACTGATCCAGACCCCCTGAATGTGGGTGTCAGTGAGGAGGCCTTGGCAATCTGTGGGAATAGAAATGGTTAAATGGTGTTGGGGATGTGTGGAGTCAGGGCAGACATGAGAACAATAGGAGGGATAACTAACACTAAGAACTTTTTAAGAAGTCATTTGGAAACCTACACCCATAGAATCTTCCTAAAATATATACATTCCATTTATAAAAAGAGCTAAAATGGCTGGGTGTTGGTGGCACAGGCCTTTAATCCCAGCACTTGGGAGGCAGAGGCAGGAGGATCTCTGTGAGTTCGAGGCTAGCCTGGTCTCCAGAGCAAGTGCCAGGATAGGCTCCAAAGCTACACAGAGAAAACCCGTCTCGAAAAACAAAACAAAACAAAAAAGAGCTAAAATGGTGTCATCCTATAATGGGATGACAATATTCCTTCTATACACCTCAGATTAACAAATAAAAAGCCCAGTGACAATAATAGGTTACTTCTCTTGTAGTTGCTGGACTAAGCAGTCCCATAGACTCCTAAACATTACAGGATAAAGCCATTGCTTTTGTTTACCCTCCAGAACATGATGGTAAGACCCAATCACTGGAGACACCGCAGATTTGAGTCAGAGAACATGGAGAAATGAAGCTGGTACTGACCTAAAATCTTCATCCCTAATAGCTAGCTTTCATTGTGCAGGAAGGTGCCATGAATGCTACCCAAGAAAAAAGGATTCATCAATTTTCCACAGCTCTGATGCTTCTGAGGTACAATAATGACCAACCTGGCGAGACATGGCCACAGATGCAATAGTGGCACAAAGTCATAGGAATAACCAATCACTTTCTTGTTATGATGAAGACTTTCTCCAAAAGGTAAAACCCACACTAACTGGGTTCTAAATCCAAGAACTTACATCTAGACAGATTCTAAGTCCTATAGAAGAATCTACTATTAATTTGCTAAGTGGATATAGTGTTAAACTTATTCCTAATAACTCATTATTTTACCTATTGATTAGTGCATTTCTCAATCTACTCCAGAAAAGCTAGTTTTTTTTTCTTTCTGTAGTTGGTATTAACACATAAATCCACAACTGGGCAAGATGCAGAAAATAAGAGACTGTGGAATTCTCCTCCCCTAAATAGTGACTCTACATCATTCCCTCTCATTCAAATCCTCTGGAATCACTAGGAACAGAGAGTGTAGAAAATTGTAAGAGACAGAGGCATGGATTATTATAAAAATACAGTGCTTCCCAGATACAGCAGGGCAGTTGTATGCACGAACTCACAGTGGTCGAGAGAGCATGCAAAAGTACTCTATGTTCAAGCTGGACTTAATCCTAGCATGGAGAAAGAAGTTGAGAATGAAGTCTAGTCTACACCCAACTTAGGAACTATTGACAATTGAAAACTGCTAGGAGAGGGAGAATCATTTTTCTTTAAGAGTGTGACACCTGGTAGCTGAATCATCCTCAAGTGGAAGGACACACATCCAAGAGGAAATGGACAACACAAATTGGACTTGGTGGGTTTAAAAAATAGGACCCAATGTGCACATATGAAAATGGATAGGTCTGGTAGGAGAGTGATGAATATTATCAAAATACATAAATTCTCAAAGAACTAAAATAAACACGTCTTTGTTAGAATTTTCTTGCTGTGAAGAGACACCATAACCATGGCAGTTCTTATAAAGGAAAACATTTAATAGGGGCTGGCTTAAAGTTATATGGTTTAGTCCATTACCATCATGCCAAGAAGCATGGTAACACTCAGGCAGACTTGGTGTTGGAGATATGACTGATAGTTCTACATCTTCATCTGGATCAGCAGGCAGCAGGAAGAGAGAGTGACATTTGACTTTTCTTCAGCTTCTGAAACCTTAAGCCCACTTCTAGTGACCCACTTCCCCCAACAAGGCACACCTACTTCAAGAAAGCCATATCTCCTAAAAGTTCCACTCCCTGTTAAATGAAAGTGGGCCTATCGAGGGCATTTTCATTCAAACTATCACAAGGCATAAGAAATAAGAAATAATGAAAAATAAAAACATTACTTTATTAGGGATGAAGAAGCCTTGAAGCTCAGTGTCTCCAAATTACAGCTTCTGTGCATATTGTTGCAGAATGACTGTAGTCTAATCCCCTGAGTAGCTTCAGATCTAGTAAATTTCCCCCAAGGGGCTTGATGGCTTGATTCTACAGTGTGAGCATTGTAATTCAGGATCTTTGATTTCACAGAGAGAGGTCACTTTAATTGTCCATAGAGCGTGTGACTTGTGATTAATCATCACAACACATCTTCTACTCCCCCAGTAAATCTCTTCCCAGAAGAGAGGCAGATCTTTGACCAGAAGTCACAATTGAAGTCAACTTGTCACCAGACCAACAAATAAACTTCTGTAGTTCAGATACCATCTTATCCACGGCTTAGTGATTATATGACAAATACCCAGAACAGGACTGGTGAGTGACTGGTGAACTTAACAATTGTCTCTCTAAAAACCTCTAAGAAATTAAAACGCAATAAAATGAATGAATTCTTCAACTCCTAGGTGGAAATAAGAATCATAAATTAAGACCCAATGCCCAGAGGACAGAGTGAGCTAGGGAATAAGTAGTGGAGAGCTGTGTCCTGACCCTGTTCTCTAGACGAAATGAATCTTCAAAGAGAAAAGAACATGCCCTGCTTCAAACCGCGGGATCCTACAGAAAACACTCCACTGATCTTCATGACAACATATTTTTGCATTTTGTCTTCACATTGATGTAATGAAGTCAGCTACCTCTGTTCTGGAAGAAGCTGTTTAAGATTCTTCTCTTGATAGTCTTCTGATTCCAGAAAGAAGGTAACATAGCAGTTAGCTAAGGAAAATGGTAAAATACAGTTGATGAATCTATGGCCCTGAAAAAAGTTCACTCTTCACTTTGGGAGAGGGTCTAAGATGTGTCAGGCAAGAAAATAGTGCCTGTACCTTGTCTGTTCATATCTCACTCAGCATACTTCATAAAAACCATTTCTGGAAGACATTATTATAACCACTTGCTAGTAGAAGAAATTAAGAGAAGTAAATATGTACTTTGTAGAATTTTCCTTATTGTGCTACTTAAGTGTCATAAACCATGCTGGCATCTCATCTTCCAAAACAGCACAGCCTTTAAATTACACAGATGGACACTCTTGGGAGTCTTATTTTATATAACTATAATAGAGAGTACTAACTGGATGCCAGGCACTTGGCAAATAGTATTTATATAATTCTTAAAACACACAACTTGAGCAGGACTGGCAGTCTCCATCTTCCAGAAGGGGAGACCAATGTATGAAGATGTAATAACTTGTCTAACATATACAGCATAGAGGTTGGCCTCCAACCCTAATGGTCTAGCTTTGGAAGTCGTGCCCTTCCACACATCCTTTTCAGGCCAGTGAGGCCATGGAGTGCGCTGGAATAGTTTATTGTCTAGACTGGATGGAAAGTTAACTAATGAAAAAGCAAAACTTAATGTTCTACTTTGTTTCTGTGACTTAGCTTTAAGGGGACAGAAAGTGACTATGAAAAACACCCCAGATATTGAATTCTTGACCAGAAGTCCACACAGCCCTGAAATCCTGCTTTCATGTCCCATTTCCTAGGTCACAATACAAAGTGGCCAAGACTAGAAGGAGCTGGCCAGTTCACAGCAATGTTAGCAGAGGAGATTCTTTCAATATTTAAACACTAACAAAAATCAAGTAACAGCAGTCTAATGAAAACATTCTTTTCTTAACTCATATCTAATTTTACTAACATTAAAAACTTTCACAAATTTCCCATTTCCCAGGATGGTTTTTAAAGCTTATCCGTTGGAAACTACTCTGAGTGGGAGCTGCTCTAAACAACATACCAGACTGCATGCTGTCAATTAAAATCCTACTCCCACCTCAATGCAGATAAGCAATAGTCTACTCCACGTGAACACCACAGCTTAGAAGTACAAATGGAGGTTTATCAAATGGATGTGTGACACTCTGAAAATACTTACATCATATTTTATTGATTGTATTTTAAGGAAAGTCATAAATTGAATCATTTTCCAAACATACTTTTCTCAGATGCTGTGTGTATGTGAAAGCTAAATATTTTTTTGCTCCACAGCATTACAAAATCTCATTCCTAGTGTCTGGTAAACATGGGGCTGAGAATCCAGAAAAAGACTTTAGGAGAGAGAAATAATAAATCCCTTAAGGAATTAGTCCTTGAATTATATCAAATTTACCAGCCTTTATGATTTGGTCTGACTTCTATTTCTTCCTCACTGTAAAGTTGACATTACATTTACCTGTGTCATATTGGAAATATTATATATCTAAAGTTGAAATAGTCAAGAACATAGTATGACCTAAAGAAGTAAAGATAGTAGTGAAGGAAAAAGACATTTTGGCTGACCAATAATATTCTTTGATTAGATTGTATGTTTTTCCCTTCTTCTATAGTTATCTCTACTATATGCAATATTTTGATGTTTAGAGTGTTTTAATAAGATGTTATCCTTTAGTTCTAGTTTGTCTTCTGAAAAAATGATTCCATGTTTATAAACTTACAAAGCGTAACTGGTTCAAATTCTAAGTGAGATTTACCATACTAAATAAGTTATTGAAATTCTTACTTGTTATTGACAGTTTTAAGCATCCTGTTATGTTGGTGGTGTATTAGTATTTGGGGATATTTCGGAAGAATTCAGATAATAATACAGTACAACTTAAAATACTTGTTAACAAAATTGTCTTATCCCATGAAACAAGGATAGAAACAAAGAAACAGACTTAAGATTAAATCAAGATAACCTAGACTTTTACAACATGATCAAATCTTACTATTTTTTAATTGGAAGGGGAAATTGGATTATACTAGGAGTCACTTTGTATCGTTGCTCATTTGTATAATACCCTAGCAATTATTATATTAAAGGTTTTAATAATGAAAGTTTTAAATATTCACTTCATCAAGCAATCTGGGCTCTCAAGTTATGAAATGCCATGAACATTATCAATAAAGACTGTTTTGTACAATTTAGATTGAAAAGAGTCAACCAAATTTTTGAGTATTTCTCAGAGTCAAAGTTACTCTGACATGGCAGAAGTCTGAGTGTGTCACAGTGTTTCTCAGAGCCTTCATTCTACTGCATCTTTACTGTATCTGCTGCATTTATCACAGACAATTTCAACTCATCTTTGTTGATTTTAGTTATGTATATGTTGGGAGGTGTGCTTATGAGTGCAGGTATCTACAGAGACTAGAAGTGTTGGGTCCTCCTGAAGCTAGAGGCAGGGGAGATGCTGAACCATCTCTCCTACCCCCACGAATTAATAATTATAATAGCAATTTAATTGGTTAGGTCCAGTTAATAGTCTTCCTTATTTCTTAATAAGAAGTTAATTTGGTTTTATCTCTAAGAATTTGGATATAAGAAAGAGGTATTCCCAAAATGGGATTCCTTTTGGAAGATTTTAAACGTCTTGTCAATTTAAAAACTAGAGTTTTATTCAAGTTATTTTCAATAATAAGGGAAGTTAGTGATAAATTTGATTTTTAAAAAAATATTAAATTGGGTTAAGTGAGAAGAAAGCACATAATTATGACAAAATTATGACTAGTGAAAAAGCTTTATATCCTCATTTGTAGAAATATTAAACATAAGGTTATGTAGGGCTGGAAAGATGGTTCCATGAATAAGAGTGCTTGCTACCAAGCCTGGTTACCAGAGTCTGACCCCTGGTGACCTAAATGGTGGAAGGAGAGAGCCAACTAATGTAAGTTGTCCCCTGATCTCCACATGTGCATTGTGGCATGCATGTACTCACACATGGAGACATGCATACATGTATGTGTACACACACATCAAGTAAATACATAAATGTAAATTTGAAAATGAAATTAGCATCATTTTTATGATTTAAGAGCATGTCAAAGAAAATTCAAAATATTTTAGAAGATTTTTTGAAAAACTAAATATTAAAGTAATTAACAACTAGAACACAATGAGAGTCAATAGAAATGTTGCAGGGAGTGTTTTGACTTTAGCTATTTGAGGTGTTCATTTGTTGAAGTAATTAAAGATGAATATCACCCAGTTTTTCTGAAGTTTATGTGACTATGACATGAAGACATTGAGACAAATTTAAGGTAAGAAATACAAAGAGTTTTTCTCCTGAAATTTTGTAGCTTAGGAAGTTGTTAGATAAATTATATAAATTGAAGGAAGTCTTTGATGTGGGTGTTTTCCAATCAATACAATCATCTTGTGTTCATTTTTATTCATTTAGTTCTTTGTCTCCCAGGAACTCACTGTGGAAATCGTGTAACAAATTCTGAAATTTTCATTATACTTTAAAACCTCTTATAATAATATATGTCACCCTGTATAGCAATGGTAGGTCAAGTATTCCTGTATTTTATTTTTATGGAACACCAAGTTGTTATTTCAAAGGAAAGTATCCAGTGTTTTTCAAAAGGAACAGATCTTAGATTCATGCTAATTATGGGACTAAGGGAGCCAAAATCCAGTCAGTTCTGAAAAGTATCATCACTTATTTATTTAACTGTATATCTAGAAGTCTGGAGATAAGAGACATGCTGAAATTTTATATAATATGAAAATTTTCATAAATATATTTAAATATTTGAAGTATTTATTACTTCAGAATTCATACATGTATACAAAGTATTCTGTTCACACTCGATGCCCCACCTTCTTTTATTCATCTTTCTTTTCATCAACCTACTTTTATCAAGTCTTCCTACCAATATCACACCTTTTTTGTTGTGTGGCCCACAGAGTTTAACCAGGGCCACCAATTGGCAATGAGTGTAGAGCTATTTATAGGAACATGAGCTCCACCAATAAAAAATGACTTCTCTTTGATATTGAGTTGATGTTGAGCAAACTATTCTGTTTCCTGTTTGGGCAAAACTTAAATTCCCTCAGTTGTTTCTAGGATATTCATCAATTTCTGGTGCGTTTACAGTTCGCAGACAGATGAAAACCCTCAGCAGCCCCACTAACTCCAGCACCATCACTGGTTTCATCCTCCTGGGGTTCTCCTGCCCAAGGGAGGGGCAGATCCTCCTCTTCGTGCTCTTCTTCATTGTCTACCTCCTCACCCTCATGGGCAATGCTTCCATCATCTGTGCTGTGCGCTGGGATCAGAAACTGCACACCCCCATGTACCTCCTGCTGGCCAACTTCTCCTTCCTGGAGATCTGGTATGTCACCTCCACAGTTCCCAACATGCTGGCCAATTTCCTCTCTGACACCAAGGTCATCTCCTTCTCTGGGTGCTTCCTACAGTTCTATTTCT
The DNA here is from genome assembly GCF_003668045.3 of Cricetulus griseus. Lineage (NCBI taxonomy): Eukaryota > Metazoa > Chordata > Mammalia > Rodentia > Cricetidae > Cricetulus > Cricetulus griseus. The sequence continues at coordinate 206,024,004 of NW_023276807.1, read as the reverse complement.
TCTTCTCCTTGGGGTCTACAGAATGCTTTTTCCTGGCAGTTATGGCCTTTGATCGCTACCTTGCCATCTGCAGGCCTCTACACTATCCTTCTCTTATGACTGGGCGCCTCTGTAACATCCTTGTGATCAGTTGCTGGGTGCTTGGTTTCCTCTGGTTCCCTGTTCCCATCATCATCATCTCCCAGATGTCCTACTGTGGATCCAGGATTATAGACCATTTTGTATGTGACCCAGGCCCTCTGTTGGCCCTCAGCTGTTCCAGAGCCCCACTGATGGAATTTTTCTGGACAATAATAACTTCTTTGCTCCTCTTTATTCCTTTTATCTACATCATGGGATCTTATATGTTGGTTCTGAGAGCTGTGTTTAGAATTCCTTCAAGAGATGGACGAAGAAAGGCCTTCTCCACTTGTGGGCCCCATGTGACTGTGGTTTCCCTTTTCTATGGATCAGTGATGGCCATGTATGTGAGCCCAACATCTGAACATGCAGCTGGAAGGCAGAAGCTTGTGACTTTGTTTTATTCTGTGGTTACTCCACTCATTAATCCTGTAATATACAGTCTGAGGAACAAAGATATGAAACATGCAATGAAGAAGTTTTTGAAAACATAAAAATCAGAATTTTAATCAAACAAAACATTCGCATTAGAATATCTAGGTATATACTGTAGAATATTATTCAACCATAAGAATGAATCAGTAGTATAATTTATATAAACATGGATAAAATGGGAGAAAACAGTGTTAAATAAAATAAGTCAGTCATTGGAATTCAAACACTACATGTTCTCATTCAAGTGTAGAAAGTTTGAAGTAATGAATAGGACTAGGATGTCTGAGGAGGTAGAATATGGTTAATGTTTAAAATTTGTACAGTTGGATAGTTACTCAACAACTGTGTGGGATACTGGAAGAATATGAATATGAATGACATGTGTTAATTCTGTTTCACATAAGATGGCCAAGATTTTGAATGTTCCCAACATAAAAATTTCAATAAACCTTTAAATGAGTGATAACAACTACTTTGAGATAATATACATTGTATTCATATACTGAATGTTACCTTGTACCTCACAAATATGTGCAATTATTTCATTAATTAAAATAAAAATGTAGATACAGGAATATGGGAACATACCAACAATCCCAGAAAAATGGGGATTTGGGACATAAGGATCAGAATTTCAAGAGGTTTTGGCTACATAGAAAGATCATGTTTCATAAAACAAAATAGAAGAATGTATGGGATAAATAGGGTGTTAGTTGTGGGGGCAGGGGAGGAGGGGAGGGAGAGGGACCTGGGATTGACATGTAAAATAATTTTCTTTCTAAAAAAAAAAGAAAAAAAGAAAGTTGTCACCCAAGTGTGGACACACCCACCGCAAACAACAACAACAACAACAACAACAACAATGTGGTAGTTCATGCCTGTGATACTTACATTTCCTGTTGCTATAGTAATCACTATGACCAAAAGCAATTTAGGAGGTAAAGCGATTACGTGGTGTACAGATTATAATCTATCAATGACGACAGCCAAGACAAGACCTTAAGGGAAGAACCTGGAGGAAGGAATTGAATCAGAGACCGTGAAAGAGTGTACTTACTGGCTTGCTTTCCATGGCATGCTCAGCTTGCTTTCTTCTGAAACTCAGGACCACCTGCCCTGGGGTAGCACCACCCACAGTGGGACTGACCCTCACATATCAATTACTAATAAAAAAAAATGACACACAGACATGACTGTAGGCCAATCCAGTTGAGGCTAATCTTAGGATACTAACTTATGTCAGGTTGAAAAAAAAAAAACTAGCCAATACAGAGGATTCCTTGTCAACTCAATACATAAACAAATAATTATTAAATAACAGTCCTTTTGTTTATCCCTAAAGCAAATGTTGATATAATAATATAAAATACAGTCTAACTTTTAAAACTCCCATATTATTTTAAAGTTTTCAATACTTTAAAGTTCAGTGCCTTACTAAAATATCCAAAGACTCTTGATGGTGGGTCCCTATAAATCCAAAATAAATTACATGCTTCTATTTTATTTTCCCTTAGGAGTTTTATACAGAAGGACTCTATTCACATTATTTCCATCCTACCCTCTCCCGTTTGTAACTCCTCTCATGCTTCCCACTCCCTCTCAAATCTATGAACTCTTATACTTCAATTTTTATTACACATGCACTCCACACACACACATGTGTGTGTGTGTGTGTGTGTGTGTGTGTGTGTGTGTGTGTGTGTGTGTGTGTGCCTGATGAGTCCACTTAGTGTTGCCCATTTATATCCATGTTTATGCATGATCACTTAATGTTGGATAATGTGTCATGGAGTTTGTCCCTGTAGAAGAATGATTCTCCTCTCTTAGCAGCCATTCATTTCCTATAGCTCTTCATCTAGGGGTAAAGCTCTGTGATGTTTCCCCTATCACACTGAGTAACTGGTATTCTCATTGTGCATGTCTTGTTTAGGTTGTGTTAAAATTTCATGGGTGAAACTTGCTGTCATATGTAAAAGACACTATCTCGTCACATCTTTAAGCCACCATTTCCTCAAGTTCCCTAAACTTTAGATGTCATGTTTATGTTGTAGAAATATCTTTTGAGGGTGGGGTGTTCTCTGAATTTTGGCCAGCTGTGGATTTCTCTGATGGGCTCCATCTGCTAACAAAAGAAGTTTCATTGATGAGTGGTGACAGTGATTTTTATATATATAGAAGGATAGGTATTTAGAATGCACTTGGGAATTATACTGGTCTAAGAAAAAGGAAATATTAAATTTTCTTCTGGGAAACATGGCCTCACCGTTGGCTCAGTTTATAGTACCAGGTATTAGTGTTCTATTTAGCAAGCCTAAAATCCAATTAGGTGACTACTGTTTACCCAAAAGGCATAAGGCTACTATTACATTTGGGGCTATCTTGCCATGATCATTGTTGTGTTTCATGCACTTTATACCTTGGTAAGACTACTGATTGCTTTTCTGTCTTGGCAGCTTGCATAGCACCTTCCAGTACTATGAGAGCTAGTTGTAGGAAGATGTTGATTCATCCAACTCCAGTGTCTTAAGGGTGGTGTGTTTCCCTGTGGCCTTTTCAATCATTCTTAGTGTTCTTTATCCCTTCTTCTGACATCTCCCTCAGCATTACCTGCCCTCTTACCTCCTGAGACAATATCCATGTCCCATTTGCTCCATTTCTCCCATCATAGTACCTATGTTCTACACTCTTACTTTCTGGAAACCCTCCCCTATTCTTTTTTAATTCAGGTTGTATAATCACACCTAATAATTCAGAGACAAGATCACTAAATAAGGGAGAACATGTGGTACTTGTCTTTCTGTGTCTACGTTGCCTTACCCAGTGAAATTAAATTTAGTTCCTTCCATTTATCTATAAAGTTCATGATTTACTATTGTTTTGCATCTGAGTAAAATTCCATTGTGTATATGCAGTACATTTTCATTTTCTATTTATTGTTTGAAGGATGTTTAGGTTGATTCCATTTTCTAGATACAGTTGTTTAATTGAGAAATGTCTCCCATAGCCTTGGACATATGAACACATGGTCCCCCGTGATTGGGGAGGTTCTTCTGTGTATATGTTTGTCTTATTGGTTGATAAATATAGTACTGTTGGCCAATGGGGAAGCAAGTTAGGCAGGACTAGGAGTTGAGGAGAATTCTGGGAAATGTAGCAAAGAGGAGTCTTGTGATCCAGGCAGGAAATGACATAGCAGGCAGACTTAGAATATAAACAGGGACAAGCAGGAAATCGCTTTCTTCCTTCTCCTCTCTTCTCTGTGGAGCTGCTATGTGATCCCGGCAAGAGAACACACCTGCCACTGGCATTTGATAAGATAAGTTCTTATAAATATATAGATTAGTAATTATGGTTGATGATTAAGAATCAGCTAGCAAGTAAGAAATCCTAGTCATTGGCCAGCAGCATTGTAACTAATATAAGTCTCTCTGTGTTACTTTGGGGACCCTAACATGGCAGCAGAAGTGGGCAGCTGGTGGAAAGACTTTATCATTACACCCCAGTTAGTGGCACTGTTTGGATAGGATTACACAGCACAGCCTTACTAGAAATTGTAGGTCATGTGGAGGCATGCTTTGAGATTAAAAAGCCTCACCTATATCCAGCTACTCTAACAGCTTCTTGTTGAAGTTTGGAGATGTGAGTGCTCAGCAACTTGTTCCAGGAAATATGACTGGTACTTTTTCTCAGGCCTCCCACCATGATGAACTAATATCTCTCTAGAACAATTAGCTAGAATAAACTCTTCCTTCTCTGTGTTTCCTTGGCCATGATGATGCATCATGCTATCTATAGAATAGTAACTAATACCATAGCTAGTCGAATAAAGTACAATCCCAGAGGACTTGAGTTGGATTCCCAGAACCCAAATGGAGACACAGCCATCTGCAATTCTGGTACCGGGAGATGTGATTCTCTCTGACCTCCACAAGCATCAGGCACATACAAGGCACACAGATATACATGAAGGCAAAACACTCATGAACATAAAATTTTTTAACTTTTTGAAATAGTGAGTGGAACTACATTGAGAATTTCCAAAAGATCAAATAAAATGGCTGAGAAATGTTATTTAAATGTTCAAAATCCTTAGACATCTGGGAAATGGGGTACAAAACTACTTTGAAATTTCAGCTTACCTTAGTTAGAATAGATATGATTTTAAAAAAAAGATGACTGCAGAGTCAAGGATAATGATTCATGGGAATAAGCTCAAATATAGGTTAAATATAATTTATTTAGGGGAGAAGTCACTTACACAAGAAGCAGATGGCCAGTTCAGGTTCCTGCTCTAAGGATTGCACAGGCTGCTCCCTGTAACCTGACTGGATACAAGAGAAAGCCACCTGCCTGGATCCCAGACCTAAATTCACTATCCATCAGGTCCACACCTGTGACCATGCTCAAACAGGTCTGGTCAATGCTACAGGTGTGGGCAGGGTGGATATATCCCTACAGATGATAACAAATGTTTAGGGTGGATGAAAGGAAAAGAAAACACTTATTTACTACTGGTGGGAGTGAAAATTGGGTACAACCACTGTGGAAACCAATATAGATGTTATGCATAATCCAGCTATTCCATTCTTTAGCAGGTACCTAAAGGTACTCTGCATCCTACTGCAAAGATATCTGTTTGTCAACATCCATTGCTGATTTAATCACAATAGTATGCAAATGGAAGCAGTATATATATATATACATATATATATGTATGTATGTATGTATATATATATCAGATAATGAATGAATCAAAAAAGTGTGAACATTTACACAAAATATTACACAACTGTAAAATAAATGGAACTCATAGGCAAATGGATGGAATGGGAAAGAACCACTGAGTAACCAAGACCCAGGATATTCTCTTTTGTGAATGCAAGCTTTGAATTCTCAGTTATGTACATTTAACTTGGAAGACCAATAGAGGTCATAAAATTAGGGACCATTGTAATGGGGCTTCTAAGGGAGGGAAGTTAGAACACAAAGGGTGAAAATTGAGTAATGGAATAGAAAGGGTTAACTGGTGTTGGGTGGGTGAAGATAGGGCAGAGAAGGGAACAGTAGGAGGGATAACTAACACTAAAGTACTTTCTAAAAAGTCATTTGGAAACCTACAACTATAGAATCTTCCTTAAATATGTACATTCACATTTATAAAAAGAGCTAAAATGGAGTCACCCTATAATGGGATAACAACACTCCTATACACCATAGATAGCAATAAAAAGCCCACCGACAGTGGAGTTGCTGGACTAAGCAGTCCCATAGACTCCTAAAACATTACAGGATAAAGCCATTGTTTTTGTTTACCCTCCAGAACATGATGGTAGGACCTTATCCCTGGAGACTCCACAGATTTGAATCAGAGAACATGGAGAAATGAAGCTGGTACTGACCTAGAATCTTCATCCCTAATGGGTAGTTTTCATTGTGCAGCAAGGTGCTATGCATGCTATCAGAGGAGAAAGTAATCATCAGTCTTCCATAGCTCTGATGCTTCTGAGCTACAATGATGACCACCCTGGCAAGACACAATCACAAATTTGATAGTGACACGAAGTCATAGGAATAACCAACTACTTTTTTGTTAGAGTTAAGAACTACTCCATAAACTGAAACCCATAAAAACATGGTTCTCAAGCCAAGAACTTGTATCTAGACAGATTCTAAGTCATATAGGAGAACCTACTATTATTCTACTAAGTGGATATAGTATTAAATTCCTTCCTAATAATGTATAATTGTATCCATAGATTAGTGCATTTTTTGAAACTACATCAGAGAAGCTAGCTTTTTCCGTAACATTGACACTTAGATACACAACAGCAACTCTAACCCACACCCTCTCCTTCAAAGGCTCGGGAATCATTGGGAGCAGAAAGGTTAGAAATTTTGTAAGAGACAGAGGCATGGATAATTATAAAAATACAGTGCTTCCCAGATACAGCAGGGCAGTTGCATGTATGAACTCACAGTGTTGTAAGAGCGTGCACAAATACTATCATGGGGAAAGAAGTTGAAAATGAAGTCTGCCCCTAACTTCAGAACTATTGACAATTGATAGCTGCTAGGAGAGGGAAAATCATTTTTCTTTAGGAGTGTGGCACCTGGTAACTGAATCATCCTCAAGTCAAAGGACACACATCCAAGAGGAAATGGACAACACAAATTGGACTTGATGGGTTTAAAAAATAGCACCTAATGTTGTGCACATAGGAAAGTAGACAGATCTGGTAAGGGTGATGAATATTATCATAATACATAAATTCTCAAAAAATTAATAAAATATTATCTTAGTAAGGGTTTTTATTGCTGTGAAGAGACACCATGACCATCTTTCCCCCTTTTTAATTTAAATTAGAAACAAGTTTGTTTTATATGTCAATCCTAGTTCCCTCTCCCTCCCCTCCTCTGCCCCCCACCAACCCCATATCATATGCCCTTTCTGCTCTCCAGGGAGGGTGAGGCCTTCCATGAGAGATCTTCAAAAACTGCCATATCATTTAGAGCAGGGCCTAGGCACTCCCATGTGTGTGTAGGTTGAGAAAGTATCTCTCTTTGTGTAATGGGCTCCCCAAATCCATTCTTTTGCTAGGGATAAATACTGATCCATTGCCAGAGGCCCCATAGATTGCCCAGACCTCCTAACTGACACCCATGTTCAGGGGGTCTGGGTAAGTCCTATGTTAGTTTCTCAGCTGTCAGTCTGGTGTCCATGAGCTCCCCCTTGTTCAGGTCAGCTGTTTTTGTGGGTTTCTTCAGCCTGGCATGACCACTCTTATAAAGGGAAACATATAATTGGGTCTTAGTCTAAAGAGTTTAGACTAAGAGTTAAAACTCTTAGTCTTAGACTAAAGAGTTTTAGTCCATTACAGTCATGCCAGAAAACATGGTAACACACAGCAGACATGGTGCTGGAGATGTGGCTGAGACGTGTACATTTGGATCTGGATCATTGGGCAACCGGAAGAGAGAGTGACACTGGGCCTGGCTTGAGCTTCTGAAACCTTTAGCTCAGCTCCAGTGACACTACCCCCAGTATTGTCGCACCTATTCCAACAAAGCCACACGTAATAGTGCCACTTCCTGTGAAATGAAAATAGGCCTATAGGGGCCATTTGTATTCAAACCAAACAAAATGTAAGAATGAAAAAAATAATGAAAAGGAAAACAGTTACTTTATTAGGGATGAAGGAGTCTTAAAGCTCAGTGACCCAAAATTGCAGCATCTGTGCACATTGCTGCAGGATGACTGTAGACTGATCTCCTGAGTAGCCTCAGATCTAGTAAATTTCCCATAAAAGCATGATTCTACAGTGTGAGCATTGTAATTCAGGATCTTTGATTTCACAGAGAGAGGTCACTTTAATTGTCCATAGAGCGTGTGACTTGTGATTAATCATCACAACACATCTTCTACTCCCCCAGTAAATCTCTTCCCAGAAGAGAGGCAGATCTTTGACCAGAAGTCACAATTGAAGTCAACTTGTCACCAGACTAACAAATAAACTTCTGTAGTTCAGATACCATCTTATCCACGGCTTAGTGATTATATGACAAATACCCAGAACAGGACAGGTGAGTGACGGGTGAACTTAGCAATTGTCTCTCTAAAAACCTCTAAGAAATTAAGACCCAACAAAATGAATGAATTCTTCAACTCCTAGGTGGAAATAAGAATCATAAATTAAGACCCAATGCCCAGAGGACAGAGTGAGCTAGGGAATAAGTAGTGGAGAGCTGTGTCCTGACCCTGTTCTCTAGACGAAATGAATCTTCGAAGAGAAAAGAACATGCCCTGCTTCAAACCCCAGGATCCTACAGAAAACACTCCACTGATCTTCATGACAACATATTTTTGCACTTTGTCTTCACATTGATGCTATGAAGTCAGCTACCTCTGTCCTCAGAAAATCCTGGAAGAAGCTGTTTAAGATTCTTCTCTTGATAATCTCTCTTCTGGTTCCAGAAAGAAGGTAACATAGCAGTTAGCTAAGGAAAATGGTAAAAATACAGTTGATGAATCTATGGCCCTGAAAAAAGTTCACTCTTCACTTTGGAAGAGGGTCTAAGATGTGTCAGGCATGGAAATAGTGCCTGTACCCTGTCTGTTCACTATCTTACTCATAATAACCCTTTCTGGAAGGCATTAATAATCCACTTGATGTTATAAGAAATTAAGGGAAGTAAAGTGTGCTTTGTAGAATTTACCTTAATTGTGCTACTTAAGTGTCATAATCCACGATAGCGTCTCATCTTCCAAAACAGCAGCCTTTTGAGTGCACAGATAAACACTCCTTGGAGTTTAATTTTATATAACTACAATAGAGAGTACTAACTGGATGCCAGGCACTTGGCAAATAGTATTTATGTAATTCTCAAAAGCACACTGCATGAGCAGGACTGGCAGTCTCCATCTTCCAGAAGGGGAGACCAATGTATGAAGATGTAATAACTTGTCTAACATACACAGCACAGAGGTTGGCCTCCAACCCTAATGGTCTAGCTTTGGAAGTCGTGCCCTTCCACACATCCTTTTCAGGCCAGTGAGGTCATGGAGTGCGCTGGAATAGTTTATTGTCTAGACTGGATGGAAAGTTAACTAATGAAAAAGCAAAACTTAATGTTCTACTTTGTTTCTGTGACTTAGCTTTAAGGGGACAGAAAGTGACTATGAAAAACACCCCAGATATTGAATCCTTGACCAGAAATCCACACAGCCCTGAAATCCTGCTTTGATGTCCCATTTCCTAGGTCACAATACAAAGTGGTTAAGACTAGAAGGAGCTGGCCAGTTCACAACAATATGTTAGCAGAGGAGATTCTTTTAATATTTAAACACTAACAAAAATCAAGTAACAGCTGTCTAATGAAAACATTTTTTTCTCAACTCACATCTAATTTTATTAACATTACTTTCACAATTTTCCCATTTCCCAGGAAAGTTTCTTAAGGCTCATCCATGGGAAACTACCGGGAGAGGGAACTGCTCTAAACACATACATTGCATGTTGTCAATACAAATCACAGCTCCCACCTCAATGCAGATAAGCAATAGTCTAGTCCACATGAACACCCACAGCCTAGAAACACAAACGCTGGTGGCACAAAAGGAAGTGTTATACTCTGAAAATGCTTACATGATATTTTATTGATCGTATCATAAAGAAAGTCATGAATTGAATTATTTACCAAACACAATTTTGTCAGATACAATGTGTGTGTGAAAGCTAACTACTTTTTATCCCATAGCATTAGAAAGTCTTGTTCCTAGTGTCTGGTAAAATGGAACTGAAAAACCAGGAAAGCAGTCCTTAGAAGAGAGAAATAGTAAATCCACTAAGGAATTAGTCCTTGAATTATGTCAAATTTGCCAGCGTTTATGATCTGGTCCTGAATTCTCTTTTATTCCACACTGTGAGCTTGACATAGCATTTACTTGTTTCATAATGGGAATAATATGTCTGTAGTGAAATAGTCAAGAACATAGAATGGCTTAAAGAAGTAAAGATAGCAGTGGAGGAAAACAGACATTTTGGCTGACCAGTCATATTATTTGATTAGACTGTGTGTTTCTCCCTTCATCTGCAGTTATCTGTATTATATGAAACACTTTGATGTTTAGAGTGTTTGAAATAACTTGTTATCCTTTAGATTGGGTTTGCCTTCTAAAAAATTGATTCCATATTTATAAGTTCATGAAGACTGACTTGTTCAAATTCTAAGGGAGATTGGCCATAATATCTAAGTTATTGGTAATTTTTAGTATCCTGTTACGGTGGTATATTTGGGGATATTTCAGATGCATTCAGATAATAATACAGTACAACTTTAAAATACTTGTTAACAAGATTGTCTTAACCCATGACACAAGAGTAGAAACAAAAAAAGCAAACTTATAAATCAATATACCCTAGGCTTCTGCAACATAATCAAATCTTACTCATTATTTTCTAATTTGAAAGGAAAATTGTACTATAAGAGGAGTCACTTTGCATAATTGCTCATATGCCCTTACTAGCACATAATATTATCAAAGTTTTAAATAACAGAAGTATTAAATATTCATTTAATCAAGAAATATAGGTTCTCAAGTTATGAAATACCATGAACATGGTCAGTGGAGACTGTTTTGCACAATTTAAATACAGAAGAGTCATCCAAATCTTTAGTAATTCTTAACCACTGAGCCATCTCTCCAGAGTCAAAGTTACTCTTAGATGGAAAAACTCTGAGTGTGTCACAGTGTTCCTCGGAGCATTGATTCTGCTCTTTTACTGTATCTGCTGCATTTATCTCAGACAATTTTAGTTCACCTTTGTTGTTCTTAGTTATGTGTATGTTTGGAGGAGTGCCTATGAGTTCAGATATCTGCAGAGGCTAGAAGTATGAGTCCTCCTCAAGCTAAAGGTAGAGGTGATGATGAGGCATTCCCCACCCCCACAAATTAGCATTTACAACATCAATCTAATTGGTTACTTCTAGCTAATATTCTTTCTTCTTTCTTAAAAGGAAGTTAATTTAGTTTTATCTCTAAGAATTTGGATACAAGAAAGAGTTACCCCCAAAATGGAATTCCTTTTGAAAGATTTTAAATAGCAGTTTAAAAACTAGAATTCTTATTTCCTTTCTCTTTTTTGTGATTTTTTAAAAATTTAAATTAGAAACAAGCTTGTTTAACATTTCAATCCCAGTTTTCTTTGCTCATCCCTTGCACCCCCCAACTCCCTATCCCATCTGCTTTCTGCTCTCCAGGGAGGGTGAGGCCTTCCATGGGGGAATCTTCAAAGTCTGTCAGATCATGTGGGTCAGGGCCTAGGCCCTCCTCTGTTGTCTAGTCTGAGACAGTATCCCTCTATGTGGAGTGGGCTCCCCAAGTCCATTCTTTTGCAAGGGATAAATACTGTTGTGCTACCAGAGGCCACATAGATTGATGAGGCCTCCTCACTCACAGATATGTTCAGGGGTCTGGATCAGTCCTATGATGGTTTCCCAGCTATCAGTATGGGGTCCATGAACTCCCCCTTATTCAAGTCAGCTATTTCTGTGGGTTTCACCAGCCTGGTATAGACCCCTTTGCTCATCACTCCACACTCTCTGCAACTGGATTCCAGTTCAGTTCAGTGTTTAGCTGTGGTTGTCTGCTTCTGCTTCCATCAGCTACTGGATGAAGGCTCTAGGATGGTATATAAGGTAGACATCAATCTCATTATCAGGGAAAGGCATTTAAGGTAAGTTTTCCACTATTGCTTAGATTGTTAGTAGGGGTCAGTCTTGGAGATCTCTGGACATTTCTCTAGTGCCAGATTTCTCTTTAAACCTATAATGACTCCCTCTATTATGGTATCTCTTATCTTGCTCTCCTCTATTCTTCTCCTGACTCAACCTTCCTGCTCCCTCTTGTCTTCCTCTCCCCTCCTCTTCTACCCTTCTCTTTCTCCTAGGCCCCTCTCTCTTCACTCCACGCTCCCAATTTGCTCAGGAGATCTTGTCCCTTTCCTCTTCTCCGGGGGACCATGTATGTCTCCCTTATGGCCCTCATTGTTTCCTAGCTTCTCTGTGGATTCTAAGCTGGTAATCCTTTGCTCTATGTCTAGAATCCATATATGAGTGAGTACATACCATGCTTGTCTTTTTATGACTGGGTTACCTCACTCAGGATGGTTTCTTCTGCTTCCATCCATTTGCCTGCGAATTTCAAGATCCCATTGTTTTTGTTTTTGTTTTTGTTTTTTTCCACTGAGCAGTACTCCATTTTGTAAATGTACCACATTTTCAATCTCCATTCTTCAGTTGAGGGGCTTTTAGGTTCTGGCTATTACATATAATGTGGTCATGAACATAGTTGAGCCAATGTCCTTGTTGTATGAATGTGCATCTTTTGGGTATATGCCTAAGAGTGGAATTGCTGGATCTTGTGTTAAGCTGATTCCCATTTTCCTGAGGAACTACCATGCTGATTTCCAAAGTGGCTGTACAAGTTGGCACCCCTGAGAAGTGGAGGAGTGTTCCCCTTTCTCCACATTGTCTCCAGCATAAACTATTTTGGTGTTCTTGATTTTAGCCATTCTGACAGGAGTCAGATGGTATCTCAGAGTTGTTTTGATTTGCAGTTCCCTGATGGCTAAGGATGTTGAGCGCTTTCTTAAGTGGCTATCAGTCATTTTAGATTCCTCTACTGAGAATTCTCTACTTAGTTCTGTACTCCACATTTTAATTGGATTATTTGGTGTTTTGGAGACTAGCTTCTTGAGTTCTTTTTATATTTTCGAGATCAGCCCTCTGTCAGATGTGGGGTTGGTAAATATCTTTTCCCATTCTGTGGGCTGCTGTTTTGTCTCATTGACTGTGTCCTTTGACTTGCAGGAGCTTCTCAGTTTCCGGAGGTGCCATTTATTAATTGTTGATCTCAGTGTCTGTGCTATTGGTGTTATATTCAGGAAGTGTTCTTCTGTACTAATTCATTTGAGAACACTTCACACTTTCTCTTCTAAGAGGTTCAGTATGGCTGGGTCTATGTTGAGGCCTATGATACATTTGGATTTAACTTTTATGCATGGCGATAGATATGGATCTATCTGCAATCTTCTATATGCCAGCATCCATTTATGCCAGCACCATTTGTTGAAGATGCTTTCTTTTTTCCATTGTATAACTTTGGCTTCTTTGTCAAAAATCAGGTGTGGATCCATACCAGGGTTTTCAACTTGATTCCATTAGTCTACCTGTCTGTTTTTGTGCCAGTAGCAAGCTGTTTTCAGGACTGTAGCTCTATAAGAGAACTTGAAGTCAGGCATGGTGATCCCTCCTGAAGTTCCTTTGTTGTACAGGGTTGTTTTGGCTATCCAATTCCACCACCACCACCAAATCTGGTATCTTCTTTAATTTCTTTCTTTAAAGACTCAATGTTCTTGCTGTACAGATCTTTCACCTGTTTGGTTAGCATTACCTCAAGATATTTTATGTTGTTTGTGGCTATTGTAAAGGGTGATGTTTCTCTGATTTCTTTCTCAGCCCATTTATCATCTGAATATAGTAGGGCTACTGATTCTTTTGAGTTAATCTTGTGTCCTGCCACTTTGCTGAAGGTGTTTATCAGCTGTAGGAGTTCCCTGGTAGAGTTTTTTGGGTCACTCATGTAGACTATCATATCATCTTCAAATAGTGAAAGTTTGACTTCTTCCTTTCCAATTTGTATCCCTATGATCTCCTTTTGTAGTCTTATTTCTCTAGCTAGAACTTCAAGTGCAATATTGAAGAGATATGGAGAGAGTGGACAGTTTTGTCTTGTTCCTGATTTTAGAGGAATCGCTTTGAGTTTCTCTTCATTTAGTTTGATGTTGACTGTTGGTTTACTGTATATTGCTTTTATTATATTTAGGTATGTTCCTGTTATCCCTCATGTCTCTAGGACCTTTATCATGAAGGGCTGTTGGATTTTGTCAAAGGCTTTTTCAACATCTATTCGAGTTATTTTTTTTTTTAATAATAAGAGAGTGAAATGGAAAAACTTCAATCTTTTAAAATATTAAAATGGGTTAAGGGAGATGAAAGCACATAATTTAAAAATATATATAATAACTGAAAAATATCATATCTTCATTTGTAGCTTTATTAAATATAAGATTATATAGGCTTACAGGATGGTTCCATGGTAAAGGTACTTATTGCCAAACCTGGTGAACTGATTCTGATCCCTGGGGAACTAAATGGTGGAAGGCAAGAGTCAACTCATGTAAGTTGTCCTTTGATCTCCACATGTGTGCTGTGGCATGCATGTACTCGCACATGGACACATGCATACACATACGTAAATACAGAAACATAAATTTGAAAACAAAATTAGTATCATTTTTAACATTTAGCAGTATGTCAAACAAAAATCAAAATATTTTAGACAGTATTTTAAAATATAAATATAATAATATGCAAGAATTATAACAAAATGATAGTAGAAATGTGGCAGGAAGGGTTTTGACATTACCTACTTGGGATATAGTTGTTGATATAGTTGAAGATGAATGTCACCCAGCTTTTTTGAAGTTTATATGGCTGTAACATGAAAACATCGACACATGTGAGGTAAGAAATACAACTCTAAGAGTTTTTCTCCTGAAATTTTGTAGTATAGTATATGATTAGGTGAATCATATAGGATTGTTTTCTTGTATATTGAAGGAATGCTTTGATGTGGGGTGTTTTCCAGTTGATGAAATCACCTTGTGTTAATGCTTATTCAATTAGTTCTTTGAATCCCAGTAGCTCACTGTGAAAATTCTGCAACAAATTCATAACTTGTAATTATTTTAAGGCCTCTTATAATAGTATATATCAGCAAGTAAAAGCAATAGTAGTTCTGTATTTTTGTATTTTATTTTTATGGAACACCAAGTAGTTATTTTATGAGGAAATAGCCAACATTTTCCAAAGAGGTCAAATCTTAGATTCAGGCTAATTATGGTACTGTCTTTGGCTAAGGAAGCCAAAAACTTGAGTCAGTTCTGAAAAGCAGCATCATTTATAGATTTAATTATAATTCTAGAAGTCTGAAGATCAAAAAGATGCTGAAATTTCGTATAATATGCAAAATTTCACAAATATATTTAAATATTTAAGGTATTTAAATATATTTAAATATTAAGGTAGTTTATTTTGGAATTCCATACATGTATATAATACATTCTGTTCATACTCAATGTCACACATTTTTTAAATCATCCTTCCCTGTTTAAGAGCCTCCTTTTTAATGTTTTTATTATTTTATTTTAATTAGAAAGAAGATTATTTTACATGTCAATATCATGTCCCTCTTCCTCCCCTCCTCCCTTGCCCCCACCAACTAACACCCTGCCTATCTCATACCCTTTCTGCTCCCAAGGGAGGGTGAGGCCTTCCATAGGGGTCTTCAGAGTCTGTCATATCCTTTGGGATAGGGCCTAGGCCAGCCCCCTTGTGTCTATGCTCAGGGAGTATCCCTCCATGTGGTATTGGTTCCCAAAGTCCAATCCTATGCTGGGGATAAGTACTGATCCACTACAAGGGGCCCCATAGATTTCCAAGGTCTCCTTACTGACACCCACATTCAGGGGTCTGGATCAGTCCCATGCTGGTTTCCCAGGTTTCAGTCTGGGGACCAAGAGCTAAGAGCCTCCTTCTTATCAACAAATTTTCCTACCATTATCATATCTTTTTGCTGCAAGGCTCACTGAGTTTAACCAGGACACCAATGTGGGAATAAGTATAGAGCTATTGACTGGACTATGAGCTCCAATATTTAAGACAATGGCTTCCTGTCTTTGATACTGAGCTGATGATTAGCAAACTATTCTGTTTCCTGTTTGGCAAAAAATAAACATGGTCAGCTATTTATAGGGTATTCATCAATTTCTGGTGTTTTCACAGATCACAGACAGATGAAAACACTCAACAGCCCCACTAACTCCAGCACCATCACTGGTTTCATCCTGCTGGGGTTCCTCTACCCCAGGGAAGGGCAGATCCTTCTCTTCGTGCTCTTCTTCATTGTCTACCTCCTCACCCTCATGGGCAATGCGTCCATCATCTGTGCTGTGTGCTGGGATCAGAGACTTCAAACCCCCATGTACCTCCTGCTGGCCAACTTCTCCTTCCTGGAGATCTGGTATGTCACCTCCACAGTTCCCAACATGCTGGCCAACTTCCTCTCTGACACCAAGGTCATCTCCTTCTCTGGGTGCTTCCTACAGTTCTATTTCTTCTTCTCCTTGGGGTCTACAGAATGCTTTTTCCTGGCAGTTATGGCCTTTGATCGCTACCTTGCCATCTGCAGGCCTCTACACTATCCTTCTCTTATGACTGGGCGCCTCTGTAACATCCTTGTGATCAGTTGCTGGGTGCTTGGTTTCCTCTGGTTCCCTGTTCCCATCATCATCATCTCCCAGATGTCCTTCTGTGGATCCAGGATTATAGACCATTTTGTATGTGACCCAGGCCCTCTGTTGGCCCTCAGCTGTTCTAGAGCCCCACTGATGGAATTTTTCTGGACAATAATAATGTCTCTGCTCCTCTTTGTTCCTTTTATCTACATCATGGGATCTTATATGTTGGTCCTGAGAGCTGTGTTTAGAGTTCCTTCAAGAGATGGACGAAGAAAGGCCTTCTCCACTTGTGGGCCCCATGTGACTGTGGTTTCTCTTTTCTATGGATCAGTGATGGTCATGTATGTGAGCCCAACAACTGAACATGCAGCTGGAAGGCAGAAGCTTGTGACTCTGATTTATTCTGTGGTTACTCCACTCATTAATCCTGTAATATACAGTCTGAGAAACAAAGATATGAAACTTGCAATGAAGAAATTACTGAAAATATAAATAATAATAATCAAACAAGACAAATCCATTTTGTATGTAGTTATATACTGTAGATATTATCCAACAACTAGAATAATTAAATTGTGTAATTTACATCAACATGGATAAAATGGGAGAATATTGTGTTAAGTAAAATAAGTCAGTCATATGAAGTCAAACAGTACATATTGTCATTTATGTGTAGAATGTTTTAAAAATGAATAGGACTGAGAAGTGTAGAGAAATAGAATATAGAATATCAATACTGTTTACAAAGGGTAAAGTTTGATAGTTACTCAACATCTATAATTGACTTTGGAATATGATAAATATGTCTGATATGTGTTAATTCTGTTTCATACAATTTGGCAAAGATTTTGAATGTTCCCAACATAAAAATACAATAAACACTTGAAATAATACTGATGACAATTACCTTGACATCACATACATTGTATTCATATACAAAATGTTACCCTATACCTCACAAATATGTACATTTATTGCATCAATTAAAAATGTAGATCCAGTCATATGTGATCATGCCTACATTCCCAGACATTAGGTGATTTGGTACAGAATGATCAGAAATTCAAGAGATTTTGGCTACATAGCAAGATTATGTTTCATAAAACACAATAGAAGAATGTGGTAGTTCATGCCTATGATACTCATATTTCCCATTGCTATAGTAATCACCGTGACCAAAAGCAATTTTGGAAGGAAAGGGATTACTTTGTATACAGATTATAATCCATCAATGAGAAGAGACAAGACAAGATTTTAAGGGAGGAAACTGGAGGCAGGAACTGAATCAGAGACCATGAAGGAGGTTGTTTTCCATGGCATGCTCAGCTTGCTTTCTTCTGAACCAAGGACCACCTGTCCAAGGAAAGCACCACCCACCCTGGGATTGACCCTCCCATATCAATTGTTTATCAAGAAAATACCACATAGACACGACCATAGGCCAATCCAATTGAGGTTAATCCTTGGTGGCTCTAATTTATATCAAGTTGACAAAAACTAGTCAATATATATGATCCCTTGTCAGCTTGACACACAAACACATTACTGGCAAATAACATTTCCTTTGTTTATTTCTAAACCACCATGTTAACACAGTAATTAAAAACTACAGTCCAACTTTAAAAAACCCCATATAATTTTAAATGTTTCAATATTTTAAAGTTTAGTGCGTCTTTAAAATATCCAAAGACTCTTGATGTGTCCCTATAAAATCCCAAATAAATTACATGCTTCTATTTTATTTTCCTTTTGGAGGTTTTATACATGAGGACTGTATTCACATTATTTCCGTCCTATTCATTCCCCTTCTTATCTCCTGTCATGCCTCCCACTCCCTCTCAAATCCATGACCTCTAATGCCTCAATTATTATTACACATGCACACCGTGTGTGTGTGTGTGTGTGTGTGTGTGTGTGTGTGTGTGTGTGTGTGTGTGTGTGTGTGTGTGTGTGTGTGTGTGTGTGTGTGTACCTGATGAGTCCATTTAGTGTTGTCCATGTATATCCATGTTTATGCATGATCACTTAAGGTTGGATAATGTGTCATGGAGTTTGTCCCTGGAGAAGAATGATTCTCCTCTCTTAGCAGCCATTCATTTCCTATAGCTCTTCATCTAGGGGTAAAGCTCTGTGATGTTTCCCCCATCACATTGAGACTAACTGGTGTTCTCATTGTGCATGTCTTGTTTAGGTTACCATATTGTTAAAATTTCATAGGTGAAACTTGCTGTCATATGTAAAAGACACTATCTCGTAGCAGATGTTAGCCCTCTGGCTTTTACAATCTTTAAGTCACCATTTCCTCAATGTCCCCTAAACTTTACATGTCAGGGTTATGTTGTAGAGATATCTTTTGAGGATGGGTACCCAGTAGTCAGTTGTTCGATGAATTTTGACCAGTTGTGGATTTCTCTGATGAGCTTCATCTGCTATAAACAGAAGCTTCATTGATGAGGGTGACAGTGATGTTTATATATATAGAAGGATAGGTATTTAGAATGCACTTTAGAATTATACTGGTTTAAGAAAATGGAAATATTAAATTTTCTTCTATGAAACATGGCCTTACCAGTCACCGGTAGTTGGCTAGGTTTATAGTACCAGGCATTAGTGTCCTTCAATTTAGCAAGCCTAAAATCCAATTAGGTGACTACTGTTTACCCCAAAGGCATAAAAGCTATTATTACATTTGGAGATATCTTGCCATGATCATTGTTGTTTTTCCACATTACAACTTGGTAAGACTACTGATTGCTTTTCTGTCTTGACAGCTTGCACAGCACCTTCCAGTACTATGAGAGCTAGTTGCAGGAAGGTGTTGATTCATCCAACTCTAGTGTCTTAAGGATGGTATGTTTCCCTGTGACCTTTTCAATCATTCTTGGGGTTCTTTATCCCTTCTTCTGACATCTCCCTCAGCCTTACCTGCCCTCCCATTTCCAGAGACAAAATCCATGTCCCATTTTCTCCATTTCTCCCACCATAGCACCTATGTTCTACACTCTTACTTTCTTGAAATCCTCCCCAACTTCTTTAAAAATTGTTATATAATCATATCGAATAATTCATAGTCAGGATCCTTAAATAAGAGAGAACATGTGGTTCTTTCTCTCTCAAAGTTGCCTCACCCAGTGAAATTAAATTTAGTTTCATCCACTTTGCAGAGCCCCTGTTGAGGGCCCTACCCTTCCTGGGGAGTGGTGGGTGGATGGGGTAGGGGGTAGGTTGGGAGTGGGGGAGGATGGATGGAGGTGAGGGAGAGGGAGAGGGAGAAGGGACTTACATGTGAAACAAGCCTGTTCCCTAACTTGAATTAATAAAAAAATTTAGTTCCATCCATTAATCTATAAAGTTCATGATTTCCTTTTTTGCAGGTGAATAAGATTGCATTGTGAATATGCAGTACATTTTCCTTTTCAATTTATCAGTTTAAGGATGTTTAATTTGATTCCATTTTCTAGATATAGTGGTTTGAATGAGAAGTGTCCCCCATAGCCTTTGGCATTTTAACATGTGGTCTCCTGATGGTAGCACTGTTTGGGCAGGTTTACATAGCAAGGCCTTTCCAGAAAAAGTAGGTCACTGGAGGTATGGTTTGAGATTTAAAAAGAAACCTCACCTACATTCAGTTTACTCTCATACACTCTTCACGGTTTGAAGATGTGAGCGCTCACATCTTCTTCTTGCAAACATTCCTGATACCTGTTCTCTTGCCTTCTCACAATGATAAACTTATATCTCTCTGATCTATAAGCCAAAATAAACTCTTCCTTTGTATGTTGCCTTGGACATGATGACATATCATAACGTCTAGAGAATACAGTAACTAGTACAGTAACTAGTAACTAGTTGAGTGAAGTAGAATGGTGGTAGTTGCCCCAGTATCTGTAGAGTAGAATGTAAAGTTCTTAGAGAATATGCCAAGGAGCAGTATAGCCTTTTGAGAATTCTCCACCCTGGTTTCCAGAGTGGCTGCAATCAGTTTGCAGTCCCATAAATAGCAAATGAGAGTTCCCCTTTATGCTACATTTCTCAGTTGCACTTGCTGTCAGTTGTTTTCTTGATTTTATTTTTCTGACTATGGTAAGATGAAGTATCACAGTATTTGTAATTTGGATTCCTGTGATTGCTTAGAATGTTGAATGCTTTTTTGAGATATACCCTCACCATTTTTGTTTGTCTTTTCAGAACTCTTTATTCAGACCAATAGACCATTTGATGGAGTTCTTTGTTCTTTAGACCCTGTAATGTGTTTGTATTTTCTGAATACCAGCCCTCTATCAGATTACAGTTGTGTGTTTATTCCATTGATTATTTCTTTTGCTATAAGAAGCCTTTTACATTTGTGAGGTCCCATTGACCAATTGTTAGCTTTGATTCTTGATCAAGTGGAGTTCTATTCAGAGAGTCCTTTTCTACTCCTGCATCTTGCAGTATACTGCTTATGTTTTCTTCTAGCAGTTTTAGGTTTGACATCAAGGATTCTATCTTTAAAAGTTGTGCAAAAATATTTTGATCATGTTGCTTCCCCCATTCTTTCCAGATCCTTTCTACCTCCCCCAAATGAACTTTATGTGCTTGTCCTTGTCTCTCAAAAAGTCAAAAAAAAAGATAAAAATAAAGAATAATTGAACGAAGAAAAAGAAAGAAAGGAAGGAAGGAAGGAAGGAAGGAAGGAAGGAAGGAAGGAAGGAAGAAATGCACACATAACAACAACAACAACAACAAAATAAAACATGGAATCCATTTTGTGTTGGCAACTACTTATTCCTGGACATGGGGCCTACCCTGGAGAGTAGTTTATATATCCAGTGACACACAGTTGGAGAAAACTGTTATTCTGTTTCCTCACCAGTATCACTTGCAAATGGTTTCTTAGTTATGGGTCAGACTTTGCATCCACTTCCCCTTCTCTGTGCCAGGATTTTGACTGATTTGAACTTGTACAAGTTTTGTGCATGCTATCACAGTCTCTGTGAGTTTGTATGTGTATCAGCCCTGTTGTGTCTAGAAGAAACTGTTTCCTTGGAGTCATCCACCACCTCTGGCTCTTGCAAATCTTTCTACCTCCTCTCTTGCCCAGATCCCTGAGACTTGAGGGGAGAGGTTTGATAAATGCATACCATTTGGTGCTCAGTGCTCCAAAGTTCTCACTCTCTCCACTTTGCTAGTTGTAGAGTTTGTGTTAAATATCATCCACTGCATGAAGAGGATTCCCTGATAAAGGTAAGACAATGCTCTGATCTAATAGATGAACACAGCAGTATATCATTAGGAGTCACTTTATTGTTATATTCCATTAGCAGAATAATATAAGTAGGTTTTCCTCTGGGCCCATGACCTATCCAGTCTTAGGTTCTTGGCCACCTTAGCAATGTCAGATATAGGTTTCATTTAATGGAGTAGACTTTAAATCCAATCAAAAAGTGCTTTGTTATTACCTCAACATTTATGCCACAATTGCACCAGTGTACCTCACAGGCAGGTTACTTTTGGAGATTACAGAATTTGTAGATGAGTGATACTGATGATGAGTTTTTTCATCCAATAGCATATAATGTACATTCCAGAACTAGGAATGCCAGCTAGTCAGTAGGGGGTGAAGCTTCTAGTTGGAACTAGCTCAATTTCTCCATGTTTCAGTGATTTAAATAATTGGTATCTTCAGTAATAAAGACTGTCAGGTTGTGGAACATAACCAATGAGATATTTGATACATTTGGAATTTATTTTTGTGTAAGGTGATAGATATGGGTCTAATTTTACTCTTCTATGGATAAACATACAGTAATTCTAGTACCTATTTGTTGATGATGTTATCTTATTCCAAGTACATGTTTTGACATGTTTATCATATATATATACATGTATATATGTACATATATATATATACATATATATATATATATATATATATCATATATTTTATTTCATTGGTCTATGTGTCTGTTTTTGTGCTGATACCATGTTCTTTTTAATGCTATATCTCTGTAATATACCTTGAAATTTGATATGGTAATCCCTTCAGCACTGTTCTTTTTACACAGGATTTCTTTGGATCTTTTATGGTTCCATATGAACTTTAGGATGTTTTTTCTCTTTCTGTGAAGAAAGGATTACCCTGAGCCTGTAAACTTCTCTTGATAGGATGAGCATTCTCACAATATTAATTCTAACAGTCTGTGAGAGGTCTTTAAGTCTTCTAGTGTTTTAATCTTTTGCTTCAGAGAGGTCTTTTATTGTAGAGGTCTTTCATATTTATAGATAGGTTTAGTCCTAGAATTTTTTTTGACGATTTAGTGAATTGGAGTGATGCCAGTCCCACATCATTTGGAATTTTATCAAGAAGTCATGTTGGATATTGTGATGGTCATTTTAATTTTTGTTTGTTTATTTTTCAAGACTATTTATTTACTTATATATGTTGAATTATCCCTGCATCCCTAGTATGAAGACAACATGATTTTATGGGTGATATATATATATATATATATATATATATATATATATATATATATATTTGGGAGATATCCCAGGTACCTGTAGCATTGACGACACCTGTTTGGGGCATGGTCACAGGTAAGTAGTAGGCAGGTGGAATAAAAGGCTGGGGACAGGGACACATGCTCTCATTCGGATTCTGGGTGGGTCTCGGAAGGCTGCAGAGACTAACCTGGGTTACCAGCTTCTCTTGTGAGTAATTTCCCACAATAAATAATCAACTGTACTCCTTATCCAGTGTGTGTCTCAACTTCCTTTTCAATATATATTCTGTAATCAGTTTGTTAGTCATTTATTTTAAAAAGTATTTTGCCTTTATTCTTATAACCCCATAGCTTTGTGGGTTTGTTGTATCTTTACCTGATCTTGATATTAGAGAACTAATATCTTCATAAAAGGAGTTTAAAAGTGCTTTTTGTTTCTCTTTTTAAGTAATTTCTTAGAAACTATGATAGAATTTTACTGTAAATACATATGGGCCTTGGCTTTTTTAGTCAGAAGGCTTTTTAATTTCTGCTTTTACTTTTATTATTTCTTGCCATCTATTACCATATTGAGGTTTGTTTTTGTTTTTCTAAATTAATGAGTTGTATTATTAACTCCTATATTTATGTCACTTTTTAAATGTAGTCACTCAAAACTATGAATTTCTCCTTACACACTGATTTTAATTTGTCTAAGAAATTTGTTATATTGTTTTCATATTCACTTAATTCCAGGAAAATTTTAATGATGTTATTGATTTCTTCTTTGATTCATTTGTCATTTAGTAATCTGTTGTTCAGTCTCTATGAGTTTGTATAATTTCATTGTTAAATATTAAATAGCTGAAATTTTGTGTGCTCATGTTTGGATCTTCAATTTTGTTCCCCTGGTCTATATATTTAGTTTTGTGCATATATCATATTGTTTTTATTACTTTGGTTCTGCAATGCAATTTCCAGAGATTCATTTTGTATTGATTTTTCAACTTTACTGTATTGGGCTTAGATACAGTACACAAAGTTATTTCAATTTTTCTGAATTTGTTAAGATTTGTTTGTGTCACAGTGTGTGGTCTATTTTAGAGAAACTTCCATGAGCTGCCAAAAAGATTTTTTTTTTTAGTTTTTAGGTGAAATGTTATCTGTTATGTTCATTTGGCATATGATGTTATTTAATTTTGGTGTTTGTCTTGTTATTTTTTTTTTGTCCAGGTGACCCATATATTGGAAAAAATGGGGTACTGAGATCACTCACTATTAGAAACTTAAAGTTAATCCATGACTTTCAGTGAAATTGTACACTTCTTATGAAATTGAATGTGAGAGAGCTTTGTGAGTATGTATTTAGAACTGCGATGTTTTCTCAGTTAATTTTTCTTTCATTCAAATGAAGTGTCCTTCTTCACATTAATCACTGTCGGATTAATCTTTTTTTTAACCCTTCAATCAGTTAGAGTTTTCATTTCTCTTGAGCATTAGTCATATCTTACTTATATTTTAACAGTTTTAAGTAAGGTGGCACAACTGAGAGAGGCTGAGATTATTATTTTTCCCATATCACATACAATATCAAGTGCAGTAGGTGGTGTGAATTCTCTAAATTTTGCAATTGACTACTGATGATGAACTACTGATTTAGTTAACAAACAAAGAAAACAAATATGCTTAAGAATGTATGTAGTTTTGTTCTTTAAACATTACCAAGAATTTTAAGAAAGAGAACTACAAACCAATATCCTTCATGAACATCGATGCAAAAATTCTCAATAAATTACTGGCAACTCAAATCCAAGAACACATCAGAGAAATCATCCACCATGATCAACTAGGCTTCATCCCAGGTATGCCAGGATGGTTCAACATACAAAAATCCAGCAATGTAATCCACCATATAAACAAACTGAGGGAAAAACCCCACATGATCATCTCACTAGATGCTGAAAAAGCCTTTGACAAAATCCAACACCCCTTCATGATAAAGGTCTTTGAGAAATCAGGGATAACAGTAACATACAACAACATAATAAAAGTAATATACAGCCAACATCAAATTAAATGGAGAGAAACTCAAAGCAATTCGTCTAAAATCGGGCAACTCCTATAGCTGATAAACACCTTCAGCAAAGTGGCAGGACAACACATAATTAACTCAAAAAAATCTGTAGTCCCTACTATATACGGATGACACACTGGTGGAGAAAGAAGTCAGAGAAACATCACTCTTCACAATTGCCACAAACAACATAAAATTCCTTGGGTTAACACTAACCAAAAAAATGAAAGACCTGTACCATAAGAATTTTGAGTCTCTAAAGAAAGAAATTAAAGAAGATACAAAAAAATGGAAAGTTCTCCCATGCTCTTGGATAGGATTAACATAGTAAGATTAACATAGTAAAAATGGCAATCTTGCCAAAAGCAATCTATAGATTCAATGCAATCCCCTTCAAAATCCCAACACAATTCTTCACGGACCTTGAAAGAACAATTCTCAACTTTACATGGAGAAACAAAAGACCCAGGATAGACAAAACAACCCTGCACAATAAAGGAACTTCTGGAGGCATCACCATCCCTGATTTCAAGCTCTATTACAGAGGTATAGTCCTGAAAATAGCTTGGTATTGGCACAAAAATAGACAGGTAGACCAATGAGATAGAGTTGAAAATCCTGATATTAACCCACACACCTACGAACACATAATTTTTGACAAACAATCCAAATTTATACAATGGAATAAAAAGAATATCTTCAACAAATGGTGCTGGCATAATTGGATGCAGACATGTAGAAGACTGCAGATAGACCCAAGCCGATCTGTTCACCGATGTTCATAGCAGCACTATTTGTAATAGCCAGAAACTGGAAGCAGCCTAGATGCCCTTCTACCGAAGAGTGGTTAGAGAAAATATGGTACATTTACACAATGGAGTACTACTCAATGGCAAAAAAAGCAATGGAATCTTGAAATTTGCAGGAAAATGGATGGAACTAGAAGAAACCATTCTGAGCAAGGTAACACAATCTCAAAAAGACAAACATGGTATGTACTGACTCATATGTGGATTTTAGACATAGAGTAAAGGATTACCAGCCTACAATCTACACTGCCAAAGACGCTAATTTACAAGGAGGACCCTAAGAGAGACATACATGGTCCCCTGGAGAAGGGGAAAGGGTCAAGATCCCCTGAGCAAATTGGGAGCATGAGAAGAGGGGAGAGGGAGTAGGAGAATGAGAAGAGCAGAAGAGGAGGGATACAGAGGACATGGGGGAGCAGAAAAGTTGAGTCAGGCAAAGAATAGAAGATAACAGGAATGGAGATACAATAATAGAGGGAAACATATAGGTTTACAGAGAAATCAGACACTAGAAAAATGTCTGGAGATCTACAAAGATAATACCAGCTAACAATCTAAGCAACAGAGGAGAGGCTACATTAAATGCCCTCCCCTGATAATGAGATTGATGACTGTAATGTCTCTGTAATGTCTCCCTATATTATGGTATCTCGTTTCTTGTTTTATTCTAATCTTACCCCGACTCAATCTTTCTGCTCCCTCATGTCCTCCTCACCCCTCCTCTTCTCCCCTTCTCATTCTCCTAGCTCCCGCCCCCACTCCCATGGGCTTTTTTTGGTTGGGAGACTTTTGATGACTGCTTCTATTTCATTAGGGGTTATAGGTCTATTTAAGTTGCTTATCTGTTCTTGATTTAATTTTGGTAAGTGAAATCTATCCAGAAAATGGTCCATTTCCTTTATATTTTCAAATTTTGAGGAATACAGGTTTTTGAAGTATGACCTGATGATTCTCTGGATTTCCTCTGTCTTTGTGTTATGTCCCTCTTTTGATTCCTGATTTTATTAATTTACATGTTAACTCTCTGCCATTTGTTAAGTTTGGATAAAGGTTTGTCTATCTTGTTGATTTTCTCGAAGAACCAACTCTTCATTATATTGATTCTTTGTATTATTCTCCTAGTTTCCACTTTATTGATTTCAGCCCTCAATTTGATTATTTTCAGGTGTCTGCTCCTCTTGGGTGTATTGGCTTCTATGTGTTCTAGAGCTTTCATTTGTGCTGTTAATTCTCTAGTGTGATTATTCTCCTGTTTCTTCATGTGGGCACTTAGCACTATGAACTTTCCTCTTAGCACTGCTTTCAAAGTGTCCCATAAGTTTGGATATGTTGTGTCTGCATTCTCATTGAATTCTAGGAAATTTAATTTCTTTTCTTTATTTCTTCCTCGACCCAGGTATTGTGCAATTGAGCATTATTTAATTTCTATGAGTTTGTAGGTTTTCTCAATTCCTGTTGATGTTGAGTTCCAACTTTAAAGTATGGTGGTCTGATAAAATACAGGGGGTTATTTTAATTTTCCTATTTGTTGAGGTTTGCTATGTAGCCAAGTATGTGGTTGACTTTAGAGAAGGTACCATGTGGCGCTGAGAAGAAGGTATATTCTTTTGTATTTGGATGGAATGTTCTATAGGTGTTTGTTAAGGCCAATTGGGCCATAACTTCTATTAGTTCGTTTGTTTCTTTGTTAAGTTTCTGTCTGGTGTTCCTGTCTAGTGGTGAGAGTGGGGTGTTGAAGTCTCCCACTATAAGTGTTTACGGTTTTATTTGTGATTTGTTTTTAGTAATGTTTCTTCTTACGAAAGTGGATGCCTTTGTATTTGGGGCATTAATGTTCAGAATTGAGATTCGTCATGATGGTTTTCTCCTGTGATAAGTAGGCAGTGACCTCCTTCATCTCTTTTGATTGATTTTATTTAAAATCCAATTTGTTGGATATTAGGATTGCTACCCCTGCTTGTTTCTTGGGTCCATTTGATTGGAAAATCTTTTCCCAACCTTTAATTCTTAGGTATCATCTGTCTTTGAAGTTGAGGTGTGTTTCTTGTATGCAGCAAAAGGATGGATTCTGTCCTCTTATCCATTCTGCTAACCTGTGTCTTTTTATGGCTGAGTTAACACCATTAATATGGAGGGATATTAATGACCATTGATTTTTCATTCTTATTTGTTTTGTATTTAGAGGTGGTAATGAAATTATGTGTGGGTTTCCATCCCTTTTTTCTTTTGGCTGTTGGTAAAGTGGAATTATCTATTGCCTATATTTTTCTGGTTGTAGTTAACATCCTTGTATTGCAGTTTTCCTTCCAGAACTTTCTATAGGGCTGGATTGGTGGGTATATATTGTTTGAATCTGGTTTTGTCATGGAATATCTTGTTTTCTCCATCTATATTGATTGAAAGCTTTGTTTGGCATAATAGTCTGGGCTGGCATCCATGGTCTCTTAGTGTAGGTAGAATATCTATCCATGAACTTCTGGCTTTCAGAGTTTCCATCAAAAAGTCAAGTGTAATTCTGATAGGTTTGCCTTTATATGTTACTTGATGTTTTTTCTTTCCTACTCTTAATATTTTCTCTTTATTCTGTATGTTTGGGGTTTTGATTATTATGTGACAAGGAGACATGGTTTTTTGGTCCAGTCTATTTGGTTCTGTAGGCTTCTTGTACTTTCATTGGCATGTCTTTCTTTAGGTTGGGAAAATTTTCTTCTATTATTTTGTTGAGTATGTTTTCTGCACCTTTGAATTGGATTTCTTCACTTTCTTCTATACCTATTATTCTTAGCTTTGGTCTTTCCACGGTATTCCATATTTCCTGGATATTTTGTGTTAGGGACTTTTTGGACTTAAGATTTTCTTTGTTAGATGAGTCTGTTTCTCCTAGTGTATGTTCAACACCTCAGATTCTCTCTTCCATCTCTTGTATTCTGTTGGTTATGCTTGCTTCTGTAGTTCCTAGTTGTTTACCCAACTTTTCTATTTCTAGCATTCCTTCAGATTGTGCTTTCTTTATTGTCTCTATTTCAGTTTTCAGGTCTTGAACTGTTTCCTTGAAAGATTTGTTGATAGCTTATTTTTTTGTTTGTTTGTTTTTTCTTCCAATTCTTTAAGGGATTTTCTCAAATCCTCTTTGAGGCCCTCTATCATTTTCATGAATATGTTTTTAAGGTAATTCTCTTCTGCTTCATCTGCACTGTGATTTTCAGGTCTTGCTGTTGTATGGTCCCTAGTCTTCAGTGGCGTCATATTGGTTTTTCTGTTGTTGAATGTGCTTTTATATTGCCTTCTTCCCATCCTTTCTTCTGGCGGGTGTAGCAGGAGTCTCTTCCTCTCTTCGTGGGGAGGGCACCAAAGTTCTCTTTTGGTAGATGCAAACAGTTCCAATACTCTGATGTCTGTCCTCTTCCTGAACCTGAAGCAGCCCCTTTCCTACCTGGGCCGATGGATTGTGGCGAACTGTTACTGGGTCTTTAGCAGTCTCTGGGTGTGTTGACTCCCGCTGAGTTCAGATCCCCTGAGCAGATCTAATTAATATTTTAATGACCAGATAGATTCATCAATAGTAAAAGATGAACATTTTAAAAATCACATTTTTGGAATGATTTGATTCTACTTTTCTAGAAGCATTTGCTATTACATCATAATACAATTGAATATTTCCAACTTTCAAGTAAATTATTAAACCAAATTATTTTCAAAGTTTAACCAGATCTTTTATAATATTTATAGAAACAAAATCATTTAGAAAACTTGTTAAAAATATCTTCAGTTGATACTGGAAGAATTTAGCATAATGTTCCACACATATTTGAACTAGAAAAATATGAATACATGCTAAATAAGATTGGTAATGTTAAAACTGTTGTTCAAGGCCCCCTGAAGCTGTTGTAAATGTTGCTAACTTGTTATTCTTTGTGAAACTGTGAATGAAAACACAAAAGTGTTTAAAAAGAATGGAGAAAATAATCAATAGCAAACAATTATATATCTTTTAATTCCTCATAGTGATTTGGTTTTTGTTACCTTGGGATATTTGTTTGTTGTTATGTAAGGGGCACTTGACTTATTCCTCTTTATACTCTCCAGCAATGTGATTTTCCTAATGGAAAGTAATAGAATCTGAAAAGCTTGAAATGATGCAAAGGAAACATCCTGTCCTTTGGGGACACAGACTATAAAAAGTGAAGAATCATGTTTGCAAGGCCTTATCAGCATCAGTGATGAAGGTAAATTTTGAATGCATGTGTGTTCTCTCTGAAAGTTAAGTTCCAAACACCAAATTGAAAAGAAAGTCTGCTCTTTTACACCTTTCTAATATTTGTTTATGTATAAAGGATAATTTCAGAAATATTTGCACAAAAACAACCTTGAAAAATTACATCTGCTGCTGTAGCAAGAATATTCCTCAACAATTTTAATAAGGATAGCTGTTGCTGATAGGGCTGCTTCATATATAAAAGATTCAAGTTATCTAACATCAACCTTCTCCCTTGTTATACAAACTCATTAAATGTATATATTTCATTTACATATTCTTGTATGAAACACAGTATATGTTAGGAATCAAATAAAAGAAAAATCTACCAGATGTGATCATCCTGGTAGGCTGGGATAATTTCTTTCTAAAATTTGCTGTTAATCATGCCAACAAAATATCTTCACAGCAACACTCATTTTAACAGTATACTGAATGACTCTTTTGTCACACCTTATAAAAGTGACAAAGCAAATTAATCTTTAAGTATTTTTTCAGATATTAGATTAGGAATACATGCTTGCTTCCTGGTCCCATTTGCTCATAATATTTTTTTTTGCTAGCCTTTCTGAAGGGGAATGTCCTTCTATATGCTGTGAATATGTTTCTCTTATTGGTTGATAAATAAATGCTGATTGGCCAGTAGTTGGGCAGGAAGTATCAGACTAGGAATTCTGGAAAGAGGAAAGACAAGGAGAAGTAGCCAGGTAGAGATGCCATGTAACTATCAAAAGTGTAACATGCAGAGTATTACAGGTATGCCATAGCCTCATGGCAATACATAGTTTAATAGAAATAGGTTAATAGTTAAGAGAGAGAGCTAGCCAATAAGAAGCCTGAGCCATTGACCATTTTTTTAAATTAATATAAGATTCTGTGTGTTTATTTGGGACTAAGCGGCTGAGGGACCAGGGGGTCAGAAACTCCATCTCCACCTTTCATTTTAAGGTACTGTGTCTGTCTTTAAGAATAAGATGAGTTTCTTGAAGACAGCAGAAAGATGGCTTTTGTTTCTCTTTTATATAATTTACATTCCAACCACAGTTCTCCCTCCCATTACTCCTCCCAGTTCCCCTCCTTCCTCCAGCCCACCCCTAGTCCACTCCTTCTCACTGGTAAGGGTTCCAATCAGGAGTCAACGAAGTCTGACACAATAGTTTGGGGCAGGGCCAAGCCCCTCTCCCATGCATTAAGGCTGAGCATGGCATCCCACAATAGGAGATGGGCTCCAGCAAGCTGACTCATTTCCAGGTTTGTATGGTGGTCCTACTTCTAGGGGGCCTCAGTTACTTCAAGCTGCATAACTGTCTCCCACATGTGGAGAACATAGTTTGATCAAATGGATTCTCTACCACTGTCGGTCTATAGTTTATGAGTTTCCACAAGTGTGGTTCAGCTGTGTCTGTAGATATCTCCATCATGATCTTGACCTCCCTTGCTCATATATTCCCTCTTCCCTCTCTTTGACTGGATTCTGGGTACTAGGCCTGGTTCTTGGTTTTGGATCTCTGTACCTGGTGCCATCAATTGCTGGATGAGGGCTGCATGATGATAGTTGGGGTATTCACCAATCTGGCCACAGGGGAAGGATAGTTCTGGCACCTTCTTCACTGTTGCTAGGAGTCTTCTCTGAGATCATCCTTATGTATTCTAGGGAATTACCCTAGCTACAAGTTTTTCCCTAACCACACAATGGCTCTTTTATTAAGACATCCTTTTCATTGCTCTTCCACTGCATCCCACCCTCTGACATCCTGTTACCTCATGTTCTCATGCCCTTCCCCTCTAATTTACCACCCCGCATCCCCAATTTACCTAGTGGATCTCATCTAATTTCTCCTCCTAGGGTGCTCCATGTGTCCCTGTTGGAGACCCAGTTTCTCTGGAGCTATGAATTTTATCTGGTTACCCTTTGTATTACATGTAATGTCCACTTATGTGTGAATAAATACCATATTTTTGTCTTTTCAGAGTCTGGGTTACATCACTCAGGATTTTTTTTTCTAGTTCCATCCATTTGCCTAAAAATTTCATGAGGTAACCATTTTTTACAGATGGGTTATACTCCGTTGTGTAAATGTACCATTTAGGAAAATGTGGTACGTTTACACAATGGAGTATTGCTCAGTGGAAAAAAACAAAAAACAAAAAACAATGACATCATGAAATTTGCAAACAAATGGATGTAACTAGAAAACATTCTGAGTGAGGCAATCCAGATCCAGAAAGAAAAGCATGATGGATATCAGCTGTAAATTAAAGGATAACCAGGCTACAATCCATAGCCCCAGAGAGGCTAGGTAACAAGGAGGGTCCAAGAGAGGTGCTTGGATCTCCATAGAAATAGGAAATAGATGAGATGTCCTAGGTAAACAGGTCATGGTAGTGGGGTGTGGGCAGGAACCTGGGGGAATCTTGTTGGGAAGGTTGGGGGCTAGACAGAGAAGGAGAATAATGTAAGAGATGTCTTGATTGGGGGAAACCTGCTGCCAGGGAAACAAACTCCCAGGAGTCCACAAGGATGAACCCAGCAATAGCGGAGAGGTACCTGACCTGGCCATCTCCTGTCATCAGATTGATGACTACCCTAATTGTTATCACAGAGCCTTCATCCAGTAACTGATGGAACAGATGCAGAGATCCAGAGCCAAGCACTAGATGAAGTTCCAGAAATCCTGTTGAAGAGTGGGACGAAGGATTGTTTTAGTCAGGTGTGTCAAGGTCATCACAAGGGAACCCATAGAAAAAACTAACTTCGACTCATAGAAGCTCACAGACTCTGGGAACCTACATGGGACTGATCTATGCCCCCTGCATATGTGTGACAGCTGTATAGTTTTGTATATTTGTGGAACTCCTAGTAGTGGGATCAGAGATTGTCCCTAATGCTTGAGCTGGCTTTTTGGAACCTACTCCCCATATTGGGTTGCCTGCCCAGCCTTAATATAAAGGGAGGAGTTTAGTCCTACCTCAACTTGATATGCCATGCTTTGTTGACACCCATGGGAGGCCTGTTCCTTATTGAACAGAAACAGAGGAGGAGTGGATGGGGGTAGGCAAAGGGGAGGTGGTGACCGGGAACTGGAGGGGAGCAGGTAGGGGAAATCACATTTGGGATGTAAAATAAATGAAAAAATTAATTAATAAAAAAGGTAAAAAGGGTTAAAAATAGCAGTATAGCTAGGTACTATACTGTTTAGAGAAGGGAATAAAAATATATCTTTATTCCCATGCAGTATTGTTCAATTCTTACAATGCCCTTGTGTCTGGAGAGTATTCTCTGAAGGCATTTTTGACTGGCTATCTGGTGATCTGATCACACTGTCATTTGTTAACTTAGTGAGACTTTGCTCAGTTGTTCTGATTTGATGTGGATGGCTTGAAAGTGACAGGGGTCAGGAGTTGTTGCTAACAAAACACTTTATGGTAAATTTTAAACAACTAAGACCTATAGAGGAAAGGCTTTTAGGTCAGTCTTACGTGAAACCTAGTCTTGAATTCAATTTATTGCACCTATCTGTGAGTGAATATATATACATATGCATTACCTCCACATACACATACATATGTACACACACTATATATATGCAATAAACATACATATATATATATATATATTCTTAGATTTCAAACTATTTTTCTTATATATTTGTTTGAGTATGTTGTGTATTTGTGGATTTATTAAATAAACCTTATTTTCTAAGTTGGAAGTTGTAGTTATGCAAAATGTTAACAGATATCATGCATAAAATTTCATAAATCCACAACATACTCAAACAAATATGTAAAAAAAACAAGTTTGAAAACTAAGAATTTAGGTGCTTGTAGATGGGCTTCTTAGGTGCTAGCATCTGAAGCTTTTGATAGCATCTTCAACAAATGGTGCTGGTACAATTGGATTCGGACATGCAGAAAATTGCAGATAGATCCATACCTGTCACCATTCACAAAACTTAAGTGCAAATGGATCAAAGATCTCAGCATAAATCCAGCCACACTGAATCTTCTAGAAGAGAAAGTGGGAATTACCCTTGAACAAATTGGCACAGGAGACTGCTTCCTGAACATTACGCCAGTAGCACAGACATTGAGGTCTGCAATTAATAAATGGGACCTCCTGAAACTGAGAAGCTTCTGCAAGGCAAAGGAAACAGTCAGTAGGACAAAACAACCACCCACAGAATGGGAAAAGATCTTCACCGATCCCACATCTGACAGAGGACTGATTTCCAAAATATATAAGGAGCTCAAGAAGCTAGCCACCAAAACACCAAACAATGAAATTAAAAAGTGGGGTGCAGAACTAAATAGAGAATTCTCAACAGAGGAATCTGAAATGGCTGAAAGACACTTAAGAAAGTGCTCAAAATCCTTGGCCATCAGAGAAATGCAACTCAAAACAACTCTGAGATACCACCTCACACCTGTCAGAATGGCTAAAATCAAAAATACCAATGACAATCTATGCTGGAGAGGATGTGGAGAAAAAGGAACACTCCTCCATTGCTGGTGGGAGTGCAAACTTGTAAGACCACTCTGGAAATCAGTATGGCGGTTGCTCAGAAAAATGGGAATCAATCTACCTCAAGATCCAGCCATTCCTCTCTTGGGTATATACCCAAATAGTGCATGTTCATACAACAAGGACATATGTTCAACCATGTTCATAGCAGCATTGTTTGTAATAGCCAGAACCTGGAAGCAACCTAGATGTCCCTCAACTGAAGAATGGATAGAGAAAATGTGGTACATTTATACAATGGAGTACTACTCAGCAGAAAAAAGAAATGGAATCTTGAAATTCGCAGGCAAATGGATGGAACTAGAAGAAACCATCCTGAGTGAGGTAACCCAGTCACAAAAAGACAAACATGGTATGTACTCACTCATATATGAATTTTAGACATAGAGCAAAGGATTACCAGCCTATAATCCTCTTCACCAAAGAAACTAGGAAACATGAAGGACTCTAAGGGATAAATGGTCTCCAGGAATGGAAGTGGCATGAACTCCTGAACTAATAGGGAGCATGAGGGTAGGGGGAAGGGAGCTGCTACAATAAGAACAAGAGAAGAGGAGTAGAGGAGAGGAAATGGAGGAGCAGAAATATTGAGTTGGGGGAAGAATAGAGGAGAGAGAGCAGGATGAGAGATACCATATCAGAGGGAGCCACTATAGGTCTGAGAAGAGATCTGGAACCAGGGAGATCTCCAGAGACCTACAAGGATGACACAATCTGACAATCCAGGCAATGGTGGAGAGGATAACCTAAAAGCCCTTCCCCTAAAATGAGATTGATGACTTCTCTTTATGCCATCCTAGAGCCCTCATCCAGTGGCTGATGGAAGCAGAGACAGACATCCACAGATATACACTGAGCTGAAATCGGGAATTTAGTTGAAGAGAGGGAGGAATGAAGAACGAAGGGGTCTGTACCAGGTTGGAGAAACCCACAGGAACAGTTGGCCTGAACAAGGGAGAGCACATCGACCCCAGATGCTGTCGGGGAGGCCAGTACAAGACTGATCTAGACCCCTGAACATGGATGTCAATAAGGAGGCCTCTGCACTCCAGGGAGCCTCTGATGGTGGATTAGTATTTTTCCCTGGTTCAAGAAGGGACTTTGAGAGCCCATCCCATGTGAAGGGTTACACTCTGGCCCTGGACACATGGGTAAGAGCCCAGGACCAGCACAGGAAGATTTGGTGGACTTTACAGAGCCCCTGTTGAGGGGCCTACCCTGCCTGGAGAGTGGTGGGTGGATGGGGTGGGGGGTAGGCTGGGGATGGGGGTGAGGGGAGGGAGAGGAGAGAAGGGACTTACATGTGAAACAAGCTTGTTCCCTAACTAGAACTAATAAATAAAGTAAAAAAAAATTCATGAGAAAGTTATCAGATTGGAACATAGAATTTTTGGAAAATTGTACACATATATATACTATATATATATATATATATATATGTGTGTGTGTGTGTGTGTGTGTGTGTGTGTGTGTGTGTGTGTGTGTGTGTGTAGATAGAAACTGATATACCTACATCTAGAGATATATGCATATATATATATATATATATATATATATATATATATATATGTTGGTAGATAACAGATCAAGCTAGATTTAAACTCATATAGATTAGCTGTAATTCTTGTGAGAATTTATTCTTTAATATCTACATTATTATAACTCTTCTTCGTATACACTAACTTGATTTGTCCTAGTATCTTAGTATTGTATCATATTCTAGTTTGGAGAATAAACTGAATAGCTAAATTATAAAAGAAATTAAAAGAAATAATGAAATGTTATTCCCTTAAGTAAAATTGTCATTTTCCATACACCGAATAGCATTAACAACAGTGATAGATTTTAAAAAATAGACTTTTTAGAAATCAGAATTTTATAGACCACATAGATGTAACACAACGATTTTATATTATTATTTTAAGGATCAGAGTTTGAGATGAGGCTACAGTAGGAGTTAATTATAAAACTATTTTTTAAAATAGAAATTTTATTAAATAATAAAAACTTATTGCATGGATAGGCAAAGCAAATGAATCTTAAATATAAAAGTTTGGTTCAAGTAGGTATGGAGTCTTGGGAAGTAATTGTAATAAATCAGCAACAATTAATAACATCATTAAAACTAAGATTCAGGCTCACACAAATCAGTAAATGCAATACAACACAATAATGTACTTAAAAACAAGAATCAATTATCAACTTACTATATGAGAAAAGGACTTCGAGGAAACCCAACATGCCTTCATGATAAAACCCTAGAAAGATTAGGACTAGAGAAACATACTTCTCCATAATAAAACCTATATGAGAAAGTCATTCCAACATATTTCTAAATGTAGATAAACTTGGAACAATCCCATGGAAATTAGGAAAAAACAAAAATTTCCACAATCCCCACTTTTCTATATTGTGCTTGAAATACTAGCTGGAGCAATAGTATAAATGAAGGAAATTAAAGGAATACAAATAGAAGTCAAATTATCCCTATTTGTAGATGAGATGATATTATACATAAGAGATCCCAGAACTTCTATCATGAAAATTCTAGAAATGATAAACCAATTAGTAATAAAGCAGTATGCAGAGATAAATTACATGAATCAGTGGTTTTTACATACACATTCATACACAATCCCATTACTAATAGCATCAAAGAAACAAAATTTCTAGACTGAACACAGCCAAGGAAATGAAAGATCATTATATTGAAAATTTTAGATCTATGAGAAAGAGATAAAGGCATTAGAAAATAGAGATATCCATGCTCATGGATTGGTAGAAGTAATATGAAAATGACCATTTTATTAAAAACAATTTGTAGATTCAGTGCAACCCCACTCAAAATCCTCATCTCATTCTTCAAAAAATTAAAAAAGTCTATCCTAAAATTCTTATGGAACTACAAAAGGACTTTTGATAGTCAAAACAATCCTGAGCAAAAAGAGCAATGTGGGAGGGATAACCATTCCAGATGCCAAGATATATAACAGAGCCATAGTAGTGAGACAATATGTTATTGGCACAGGAACAAACTAGATCAATGAAACAAAAGTGAAAACTAAAATATGATAATGCTTAACTAAAACCATCTCATATTTGACAAAGATGCCAGAATCAAAACTTAGAGTACAGGCATCATTTTCAACAAGGGTACTGGGAAATCTGAATGTCCACAAGAAGAAGAATGAAGTCATGTCTGTAATTGTCACCTTGCATGAAAGTTAGCTCCAAATTGTTCAAAGACTGAAATATAACATCCAAAACAATGATACTGTTAGGAGGAAATGTAGGCATTGTTTACATTTTAATGGATCCATATTTGAAGGTTAGGCCATGAATGTCAAATAACTCTATGTTAATTAATAACGCAAGGTACTGCTTGTGTTGTGAGAGCTAGATGTAAACTTCAATTCACAGGATGTCCTGGAGATCTCAGATTGTTTCAACTGTATTTTAACAAAATAAATAAAAATGTGATAGATAGATAGATAGATAGATAGACAGATAGATAAATAGATAAAACCACACACTGATATGAAAGATATAAAAATATCTTCAATCCTGCATATAAATAGGAGCTGAATGGTGGTGGCACATGCCTTTAATCCCAGCACCTGGAAGGGAGAGGCAGGAGGATCTATGTTAGTTGGAGACCAGCCTGGTCTACAAGAGCTAGTTCCAGGACAGCCTCCAAAGCCACAGAGAAACCCTGTCTCAAAAAACCATGTGTGTGTGTGTGTGTGTGTGTGTGTGTGTGTGTGTGTGTGTGTGTGTGTGTGTGTGTAAAACATATAGTTGTGTGCATAAATATAGAAATGCATACATAAAAGCATTATATTCACATTTCATTCTGGAAAATAGGAAGACTGGTTTTACACATATTTCTTCTTTGTAAGCTGAATGTATGTATCTAGTAATCTAGTATTAGGAATATATTCAAGTGTATGAGATAGAATATTGTTCTAGAGGGTCAATTTTTTTGAATAACAACTCCATAGGACCTTAGTCTAGGACCCATGCCTTAGAAACCAAGAGTATGATCATACATGCTTCCAAGAATTAACACAGCAAGTTATTTTTGGCTCTGTATTGTGAAAAGGCACATAAATACTTATTAAGTGTTTACATACTCATTGATACTTGTGTATAGCAGTCTAGAAGTATAATGAACTAACCATAAAATTACTCCTTGATTTTTTCCCCACCTCACTTTATGGTCTATAATAAGATAAATCATTTGGTAGTTCTGTTTCTTGTTCCATTTGTTGAATACCCGAGTTGTTCTTGTGAGTAAGCAAACTCTCTCATGTAATTATCTCTAATGGAGGCAATTTCTGTGATCCCAACTCTCATGTGGGTCTCTTGGTCACTACAGTCCAGTGACGTCAATTCACAATTAGGTTCTAAACATTGCAATGACTTTTTATATGTCTCTGTGTTGAAGACAGTAACACTCCAAA
This sequence comes from Cricetulus griseus, assembly GCF_003668045.3. Lineage (NCBI taxonomy): Eukaryota > Metazoa > Chordata > Mammalia > Rodentia > Cricetidae > Cricetulus > Cricetulus griseus. The sequence continues at coordinate 205,985,002 of NW_023276807.1, read as the reverse complement.
GTGTTAAGGGTGAGAAATGTATTTGTCACCTATATATTGTCTCCTGTAGAATTGTTCTGTGCTTGTGTGGTGCTTATAAAGAAGATTGCTGTTCTCCGGACCTATCTCCTGAGATAAGTCAGGAGACATGTTCTTATGAGATGTAAGTAAATGTATGTATGCACTTACATATGCAATGCAGACCAAGACATGTGAATCTTGCTGACATGTCATAGGTGTAATTTCTGGAGGATTCTGAAAGTTATTTGTGGTCATCTAATTTATTATTGTGAACAGAGGCAGTAAGTGTCTAGAGTTAGGCTAAGTTCTTTGTGAATTCTGTTAATATAGTATTTATTTTGAAACTTCTTTTTAATTGTCTTTCCCCCTATTTCAGATTCTTGACTCTTCAAGTGCTCCCCAGCTCCTTAGAACCCTCACATAAAGCTTCATCTGATCGACCAGAAAGCAGCCCCTTGTGGCTACAGACATTCAACTTATCTCTTCATTTTTTTCAAAACATAAATATTATATTTATAGTGCTGTATAGCAACTAAATCTTTCCAATTATTAATTATTACAGCATATTACAGGATAACAACATATTTCCATTTAATGTCAGGCAAACAAAATGTTTCTGTTTTTGTATGTATGCAAAGACATTGATCAATATTTGTCTAGTACCAGCAATGTGATATACCTATATTGAGTTGGACAGTAAAAAGTCAGACATGTTTAAAAGTTGGTGAAAGGAGCATCCATGAAACAGGAAGTTTTATGAATCTTATAAACTACAAATTCTTCCACACTTCATCTATCCATTCTAATATATGAGTAATAGTACTGAAGAAAGATTTATACATTAAAATTTCAAAACTCAGGGAACTGAAGATCATTCTGCTCATGTAAATCTTCAGGCATAGATTCATCTTTAAATATTGTAAGAACTAAAATCAGCATTCATAAACACATCTAACTGGAAACATATTTTAGTCTGAGTTATTCCAGGAAATGTTAAATTATCAAATAATAATCATTCAATTAAATTAGATTAAATCTAATACAATGCACTCTAACTTAACAGTAATTATAAATTCTTGGAACTCACCAATTCCTCACCTAAATAATCAATTGAGAGGCAAATTTGGTGAAATTTTTAGGGTAATATGATATCAATTTAACATATAATGATGATGAGCCCTAAGAAGTTAAAGGACCAGACAGTGATTTGTAGATGCTCAATAACACAAGTATGATTCTGAAATACCGCTTCTTGCCTTCATCAATATAGAATAAATAAATAAATAAATATAGAATAAAATATTAATACATTTCATCTATTATATAATGTGCCAACTAAAGAAGGCAGTTGATTTTATTAACTTCTCTGAATTATTAGAGGATCAATAATACTGGCCTATGATATTTGTAGAAGCTGATACAAATCTATGTACTATATAACAGTGTTTAGCATTGAGTCTTGAAAGGGACAGTGCTTTTGTGCTTAAGGCTTGGAAAAGTAGAAAGGGCTTATTTGAGAAATACATTTAGAGTACATGCTCCTACAGCTTTTATTTAAGACACTAAGAAACTTGTTTCTAGATTTTCCCAAGGTTTTCCAAGAGTCTCAGAAGCCACAGGCAGCAGGAAAAATCAGTGTTACAGGAAACTCACAGGAGTTATTGGAGGCCAGTTCTTGATTTGATCTACTCATATGATTGAGTTGTGCATTCTATTTTAAATTCTCTGCTCAAAAATACCTCTGTCACATTGCCCTAGGAAGTTCCATCTGATTCTTTCACACTTACTTTCCCCTATGGGTCATATATGAAAATCCCAGCAAGATGTTTGCACTTGTATTACCTTCTTTCTTGCCTGTAAGTGACCATTGTGACAAGAGTATAAGAGTCGGGACTTCTGAAAAATAAAAGAAAGGTTTTAAAAAGGTTTAGAAAAAATGTGGTATCTTCTCAAAAATCAAATATTCTATCATATATTTTTCTGTATTATGCTGTACTTTAAAACTCCACTTCTTAAACATTTCTGAATATCTTGGTGTGCTTGTTTTGATAGCATAAGTGATAAAACACCAATTAGTGCCTTGCTGGGTTCTGACAAGTTGGAGACATGAAATATAAAAGTTATTCTCTGAGTTTGTTTTTGGAAGTTAAGATTACTCATCATTTATTGCATCCAGTGAATCTAGTTATAATCTAAGAAGACATTGACACCTATAGTTGCCAATGTCTAGAAATAATAAAAAAACATCTTTCAAGACCTGATTTAGATGTGAGTGGTGTTCAAATTGAGACAATCTAATGTCCCTTTGCAGATTGTTTTCTAATTTTCTTATTTTTTACATGTCTGTGCATTATAGATCACTTATACAAGTAAAATCAAGATTAAAGGGATTAAGTTAAGTTCAGATAAAACAGGTCACCTTAACCATGTAGGAAAGAAAAAATTCCCACAGCATAAATTTCTAAACTTAGTTATTTAAGTTTAATTATTTAAACTTAATTATTCTTGAAGATTTTCAAATCTCTCCATCCCTCCCCCTCTGTCTGTCTCTGTCTCTCTCTCTCTTCCTCTGTGTGTATGTGTCTGTGTGCTGTGTGTCCCAATAAAATTCCTGTCATTATTAACACTAGTGACCATGCATGAAAAATGTTAGCTTCTCCAGGGCTTACCTGACAGAAACAAATATATTTAATTTCAGTGTAAGGAGAAACTTCGAGAGGATCTGAGTGACCAAAAGAAAAGATCTGTGAAGTTCTATGTCTTCCAATATTTGCAGAACTTTGTATTTCACTTTACAGACTTTGTACTTGGAGAGGAGGAGATAACATATACTTATTTGTGGTGAGGGCTGTTTTTATAGATAAGTTAACTTACACAAGTGAAACTCATTTAACTGATTGATTTCTATTCTGTTTCTACTCAGATAACTGAAGACAAATCTCTTCCAAAGTCAATGAATGAAACAAATTACTCTCGGGTAACAGAGTTTGTGCTGCTGGGTCTGTCAAGTTCAAAGGAGCTCCAGCCTTTCTTATTTCTAATATTTTCACTGCTGTACTTATCAATCCTACTGGGCAACTTCCTCATTATCCTCACTGTGAATTCAGACTCCCGACTTCATACCCCCATGTACTTTCTGCTTGCTAACTTGTCTTTTATAGATATATGTGTGGCCTCTTTTGCTACACCTAAAATGCTTGCTGACTTTCTAGTTGAACGAAAAACTATATCTTTTGAAGCCTGCTTGGCTCAGATTTTCTTTGTTCATCTCTTTACTGGTGGTGAGATGGTACTTCTGGTATCTATGGCTTATGATCGCTATGTTGCAATATGTAAGCCTCTCCATTACATGACAATCATGAGTCGCCGAGTGTGTATTATTCTGGTCATCATCTCATGGTGTGTGGGTTTCATCCATACAACTAGCCAGTTGGCATTCACTGTTAACTTGCCATTTTGTGGTCCTAACCAGGTGGACAGTTTTTTCTGTGATCTCCCACTAGTGACAAAGCTAGCTTGCATAGACACTTATGTTGTCAGCTTACTAATAGTTGCAGATAGTGGCTTTCTTTCCATGAGTTCATTTCTCCTTTTGGTTGTCTCCTATACTGTGATTCTCATAACAGTTAGGAATCGCTCCTCTGCTAGCATGGCCAAAGCCCGCTCCACCCTAACTGCTCACATTACTGTAGTCACACTCTTCTTTGGACCATGCATCTTCATCTATGTGTGGCCCTTTAGCAGTTATTCGGTTGACAAAGTCCTTGCTGTGTTCTATACCATCTTTACACCCATATTAAATCCTGTTATCTATACTTTGAGAAACAAAGAAGTAAAAGCAGCTATGTCAAAGCTGAGGAGTCGCTATCTGAAACCTGGACAGGTTTCTGCACTGATTAGAAATGTTTTTATTCTGGAAACAAAGTAAAATTACAGGACTGGCATGATTTTTGTTTTGTCTCTAGACATTTCCAAAATGTAATTGTTGTTTTTAAAGGTAGTCGTTTAACATGTGGAGATATTTGAAATCTTACTATAAGAGTAATAGGCAAGACACATTTCAAAAAATTTAATATTCTTTCAATTACTTTTCTTTGCTGTTTTTTCTTCTTGTTTTAAAAATTAATTGATTTTAAAATAAAAGTTTGGCTTTAATGTGACCGCAGTTATGGCATTTATTGAATTGTAAATATATTTTGCCATGAGTGGTTGGAAAATATAATTTTTATTCAATCTATTAAGTAAATTTATCTTTTGTAAAGGATGAAATGCATTTTATAAAAGCAGATTTTCAAACAAAAGAAAGTGATGAGTGCTTGTTGCTTTTTCTAGTTATGTTCATTTTTGCTCCTGCCAAAATACAGCCTTACTTGTGAGTACCAAGTGCTGACTCAAATTTAGTGTTTATTTACAGTGTTTTGCAGTCAGTGGGTCCATGCACAGAGTTTACTCTTTAGTACCAGATTCTACAACACTTGGGTTTTATGTACAAAGAAATCTAGTTAACTGGAAATTAAATGCAATAGGTAAGGACATGAACAGATTCTTTGGACAAGCCAAAGTGATTATGCACATCATCAACTTCTGGGTCAGAACTTTGTATCTTGTAAACAAAACCCTGATACTCTTTGAAAAATAAACCTTAGATGTTATTGAAGCTTTATAAGATCCAACGGTTATTACCATAGGTTGTCTAATGGCCATATTACTAAAACTACCCATTATTTAGGAATTTACTGTTTCCATCAACAAATCCAAGAAATCATCATATGTGTTACTCCTACATCTAGTTTGGCTGAGGCAGGTCCAAAGGCACCATCAAGTTGTACGAACAATTATTCCTGAACACAAATAATCTAAATCTGTAACATAAACATCTTTGTCTCCGTTTTGGAGCTCATGGAAGGGTTACCATGACCAGTTGAGAGAAAAAGAAATAATTTAATTTTCATCCTCAGAAACGACTTTTGTAACTCTTTATATGATAACAAAGGGGCTGTTGCTAGTTTGAAGCTTCACTGAGAGAGACCAGAAATACATGGATGGAGAAACTTTTTATTGGCATATGTACCAATGAACATTTTGTTTAATATTCATCCTTGAGTATGGAATTAGAATCAGGTAAAAAATAATTAAAAATCATGGATATCAGGAAATGGTATGGCTAGATTACAGTATTAGGGGTCATAGAATAACTTTGGGGAATCAGATGAGTGGTCCATAATGAGGACAGACATAAACATCACTATTTTGAATCTTCAGTATCATATAAATTGTCTTCCACAGAGGAGGCCACCAAAACAAGGAAAATAGGATTCCTAGTCAACTGATATTATTGTTCCTCAAGTGCACAAATAAAACACATCGATGAAATATAATAGAAACTATGGTATAGACTGTGAATGTATTCCAGTACATTGGGCTTTCCTTAAGTTTATCTATTCTTGTTATTACTGCTATCATTTACTTGGTCTGTGATCAGATATTGGAATTCGAAAACTTGCCATTTATTGGTGGTTAATCATTTTATCAGATTGATTCTTCCACATATAATGTCTGCTCTTGTTGGACTTGATTTCTACTTTCATCATGAATTTTCTCATTCTGCTCACACATCTATTACTTGGATCACCATCTGACTTAGTGAGCTTTACTTATAGAAATTGAATTTGACAAAGATTGCCTTTGTCATGTAACACACGACAAGTGTAATGCTATAAATGATTTTACAGTGATAATACAACAACAGGACTATGAAACTATTTTTCTTGTATTGATAGTAACATTAAATAGCCATATATATGCCTTAATGAAACCCCAAAGATGCCAACATTGCAACTATATTGTTTTACAAATGAGAAACCCAAGAAGTGATAGATGCACTAAACTAAAATTTAACATATGATATTATGTTATAAAAATCTAAAATCTGAAGTTCCAAAAAATAAAAAATAAACTAACTTGGCTTTTCTGTCTATTATTCTTTGGTATTGACTTGTGAATATTCTTTTCTTTTATTTTACTGCAATTCCAAGTTTTTCTGGTCTAGATTATTTTTACTCTGAGAACAACACATCCTATAGTGAATACAATCTTTGGGAACCCAAATCTTTGGCGAGTGAGCAATGGATGAGACACACATTGATAAGGATTCTTAGGAATATGGTTGAATACTGTTTGGTAATATTTGAATATACAGTACAAAGGATATAAAGAGAAATTTATTAAATGAATGAATGAATGAGTGGCTGAATGGCTAATATATATAATTAGGTTGAAGGAATAAAATTCAATTAGATGAAAAAATACAGCTAAAATTTAGCAGATTCACTAGAGTGACTTTCAGTGCTTCCATACTATCTAAAACAGCTTATAATAGGTTTTAGTGTCTTAGCCTGATGGTGCCTCATTGGCAAAGGTTTCAGTTACCAACACATTAATTCAACCAGGACTAAATAAAAGACTTGGCATGATGTAGGCATCCTAGCATGGGTGTTGAGAGGAGGGAGTAGATTTAAATTATGGCTGATGGGGAATGTACTTCTTTGTATGTTTATCTTGTTGATTATTGAATAAAATACTGTTTGGCCAATGAGACAGCAAGTTAGGACTAGGAGTCAAAGAGGATTCTGAGAAATGTAGTAGATAAGTGGTGATCCAGGCAGGAAGTGACATAGCAAGGAGACTCATATTTAAAGAAGAAGAAACAGGAAGCATACTCCTTATTTTCCTCAAGGAACATACTCCTTATTTTCCTCAAGGAACTATGTTCCTTTTTCATGCATTAGAGTCTCAGGGAAAACCTTGGATCTGCCTGGATCTCAACAGTTACCCTTGTAAAATATTTATTTAGATCTCTCTAAGGAAGGATTGGAGAAAGGCTAACGATACGATATCAGAGGGAGCCACTGTAGGCCCGAGAAGGGATCAGGAACCAGGGAGATCTCCAGAGACCTACAAGGATGACACGATCTGACAATCCAGGCAATGGTGGAGAGGATAACCTAAAAACCCTCCCCCTAAAATGAGATTGATGACTTCTCTTTATGCCATCCTAGAGCCCTCACCCAGTGGCTGATGGAAACAGAGACAGACATCCACAGATATACAATGAGCCGAAATCGGGAATTTAGTTGAAGAGAGGGAGGAATGAAGAACGAAGGGGTCTGTACTAGGATGGAGAAACCCACAGGAACTGTTGGCCTGAACAAGGGAGAGCACATCGACCCCAGATGCTGTCCAGGAGGCCTGTACAAGACTGATCCAGACCCCTGAACATGGATGTCAATAAGGAGGCCTCTGTACTTCAGGGAGCCTCTGGTAGTGGATTAGTATTTTTCCCTGGTGCAAGAAGGGACTTTGAGAGCCCATCCCATACGAAGTGTTACACTCTGGCCCTGGACACATGGGGAAGGGCCCAGGATCAGCATAGGAAGACTTGGTGGACTTTGCCGAGCCCCCGTTGAGGGCCCTACCCTGCCTGGGGAGTGGTGGGTGGATGGGGTGGGGGGTGGGCTGGGGGTAGGGGAGGAAGTTTGGGGGTGAGGGGAGGGAGAGGGAGAAGGGATTGAAATAAGCTTGTTCCCTAACTAGAACTAATAAAATAAAATAAATAAAATAAAAAGGGGGGGGGAAAGAAAATCCTCAAAAAAAAAAAAAAAAAAACTCAGGTATTTTAATAAGTTCCTTCTTCAGGGCAATTTATCCATTACTTCATTCAAACGGTTCTGAGTCAAAAAACTGGTTCAAATGCAGAAATTGGTTCACTAGCCCAGAGTCCCTGGTGACATGATCTAATGTAAGCTTTCTTTCATTATATTCTCTTCTTCGTTTGTTTTTTTCTGAAGTTAGAAGCAATGGTATTTTACATGTTAATCCCAGTTCTCTCTCCCTGCCATCCTCCCCTGCCCCCTACTAACCTCTATGCCATTCCCTTTTGGCTCCCCATGGAGCATGAGGCCTTCCATGGGGATCTTCAAAATCTGTAATATATTTGGAGTAGGGTTTAGGTCCTCTGCAAGGTGTCTAGGATGAGAGAGTAACTCTCTATGTGGGATGGTTTCCCAAAGTACATTCATATACTAGGGATAAATACTGATCTACTACCAGAGGCCCCATAAATTGCCCAGGCCTCCTAATTGACACCCATGTTCTGGGGGTCTGAGTCATTCCTATGCTGATTTCTGAGGTATCAGTTGGGGAGTCCATGAATTCCCCCTTGTTCAGGTCAGCTGTTTCTGTGGGTTTCTCCAGTCTTGTCTTGACTTTGCTTATCACACCTCCCTCTCTACAACAGGATTCCAGAGTTCAGCTCAGTGTTTAGCTATGGGTGTCTACTTCTGCTTCCATTAGCTACTAGACGAAGACTCTAAGATGGCAAATAAGGTGGTCATCAATCTCATTATTGGGGAAGGACATTTAAGGTAGCCTCTTTACTACTGCTTAGATTCTTGGTTGGGGTCACCCTTGTAGATCTCTGGACATTTCCCTAGTGCCAGATTTCTCTTTAAGCCTATAATGGCTCCCTCTCTTATGGTATCTCTTTTCTTTCTCTCCTCTATTCTTCTCCTGACTCAATCTTTTTGTTCTCTCATGTCCTCCTCCCCTGCACTTTCTCATAACTCCCTCTCCCCTCTCTACATGCTCCCAATTAGCTGAGGAGATCTTGTCCCTTTCCCCTTCTCTGGAGGACCATTTATGTCTCTCTTAGCATCCTCCTTGTTTCCTACTTTCTCTGGTGGTGTGGATTGTAGGATGGTAATTCTTTGCTCTATGACTAAAATCCATGTATGAGTGAGTACATACTATATTTGTCTATTTGTGATTGGGTGACCTCACTCAGGATGGTTTCTTCTAGTGCCATCCATTTACCTGCAAATTTCAAGATTCCATTGCTTTTTCTGCTGAGTAGTACTCCATTGTGTAAATGTATCACATTCTCTTTATCCATTCTTCAGTTGAAGGGCATGTAGGTTGTTTCCAGGTTCTGGCTATTACAAATAATGCTGCTATGAACATAGTTGAACATATATTCTTGTTGTATGAGTATGCATTTTTGGAGATGTACCTAAGAGTAGAGTTGCTGGATCTTGTGGTAGACTAATTTCCATTTCCCTGAGGAATCACCCTACTGATTTCCAAAGTGACTGTACAAGTTTGTACTCCCAGCAGCAGTGGTAGAGTGCTCCCCTTTCTCCTTATCTTCTCCATCATAGGCTGTCATTGCTGTTTTTTATTTTAGTCATTCTTACAGGAGCAACATATCTCAGAGTTGTTTTGATTTGCATTTCCCTGATGGCTAAAGATGTTGAACACTTTCTTAAGTGTCTTTTAGCTATTTTAGATTCCGCTATTGAGATTTCTCTGTTTAGTTCTATACCCCACTTTTTTTATTTAGAGAATACTTTATTAGTTTTTGTAATCAAACCCACATAGATAAGACCTTGCATATTTAATACAGTGCATTACCCCTGTAGAAATGGAAAAAAATTAAGTTCAACATTTCTAGACTAATATGACTGTTAATTTCTATACATTGCCAACTCAACACGGTAAACTGGGATACTTTTTTTTCCAAAGTTGACAGCATAGCTAACGTTTCCAAAAATTCAAATTATATTTCAAGATTCCATTGTTTTTTTCCACTGAGTACTACTCCATTGTGTAAATGTACCACATTTTTTCTATCCATTCTTCAGTTGAGGGGCATCTAGGTTGCTTCCAGGTTCTGGCTATTACAAACAATGCTGCTATGAACATGGTTGGACAGATGTCCTTGTTGTATGAACATGCACTATTTGGGTATATACCCATGAGAGAAATAGCTGGATCTTGAGGTAGACTGATTCCCATTTTTCTGAGCAACCACCATACTGATTTCCAGAGTGGTCTTACAAGTTCGCACTCCCACCAGCAACGGAAGAGTGTTCCTTTTTCTCCACATCCTCTCCAGCATAGATTGTCATTGGTATTTTTTATTTTAGCCAATCTGATAGGTGTGGGGTGGTATCTCAGAGTTGTTTTGAGTTGCATTTCTCTGATGGCCAAGGATTTTGAACACTTTCTTAAGCGTCTTTCAGCCATTTCAGATTCCTCAGTTGAGAGTTCTCTATTTAGTTCTGCACTCACTTTTTTTTTTAAATTTTGTCTTGAGCTTATTTGCCTAATTTTTTTAATCTATTGATAAGATCACCTGGAATCTAGTCAATAAATGTGACTGAATTAAAGTTTCTAAATTAATATATTTAACTTGGATTTGGCTATGATCTAAAGCCAGTAGTAAACTTTCATTTGTTCTCCTGCCTGTTTTTATTAGCTTTTTAAAGGCCAGTTAATTCTAAAAGGGACACTTGTCCCAGTAGGTAGGCAGATCCTTCTAGCAGAAGGCTAAAATTATGTCTAAAAGTCTAGGTTAGCGGGCTCTGGATGCTTGGGGTCAAGTCAGAGCTGTGCAGTAGCCATCGAGGTCACAACAGGGCTGAAGCTGTGGAGGGGACAAGTGCACCCACTTTTTAATTTCATTGTTTGGTGTTTTGGTGGCTAGCTTCTTGAGCTCCTTATATATTTTGGAAATCAGTCCTCTGTCAGATGTGGGATCGGTGAAGATCTTTTCCCATTCTGTGGGTGGACGTTTTGTCTTACTGACTGTATCCTTTGCCTTGCAGAAGCTTCTCAGTTTCAGGAGGTCCCATTTATTAATTGCAGAACTCAATATCTGTGCTACTGGTGTAATGTTCAGGAAGTAGTCTCCTGTGCCAATTTGTTCAAGGGTAATTTCCACTTTCTCTTCTAGAAGATTCTGTGTGGCTGGATTTATGGTGAGATCTTTGATCCATTTGTACTTAAGTTTTGTACATGGTGACAGGTATGGATCTATCTGCAATCTTCTGTATGTCTGAATCCAATTGTGCCAGCACCATTTGTTGAAGATGCTATCTTTTTTCCATTGTATAGATTTAGCACCTTTGTCAAAAATAAGGTATTCTTAGATGCATGGGTTAATATTAGGGTTTTCAATTTGGTTCCATTGGTCTTTCTGTCGATTTTTGTGCCAATACAAAGCTGTTTTTAGAACTATGGCTCTATAATAGAGCTTGAAGTCAGGGATGGTGATGCCTCCAGAAGATCCTTTATTGTAAAGAGTTGGTTTGACTATCCTGGATTTTTTATTTTTCCATTTAATGTTGAGTATTATTCTTTCAATGTCTGTGAAAAACTGTGTTGGGATTTTGATGAGGATTGTGTTGAATCTGTAGATTGCTTTTGGCAGGATTGCCATTTTTACTATGTTAATTCTACCTATCCAAGAGCATGGGAGATCTTTCCATTTTCTGGTATCTTCTTTAATTTCTTTCTTTAAAGTCTCAAAGTTCTTATTGTACAGGTCTTTCACTTTTTTGGTTAGTGTTACCCCAAGATATTTTATGTTGCTTGTGGATATTGTGAAAGGTGATGTTTCCCTGATTTCTTTCTCATTGGATTTATCATCTGTATATAGTAGGGCTACTGATTTTTTTTTAGTTAATTTTGTATCCTGCTACTTTGCTGAAGGTGTTTATCAGCTGTAGGAGTTCCCTGGTAGAGTTTTTCGGGTCACTAATGTAGGCTATCATGTCATCTGCAAATAGTGAAAGTTTGACTTCTTCCTTTCCAATTTGTATCCATTTGATCCCCTGTTCTTGTCTTATTGCTCTAGCTAGAATTTCAAGTACAATATTGAAGAGATATGGAGAGAGTGGACAGCCTTGTGTTGTTCCTGATTTTAGAGGAAACACTTTGAGTTTCTCTCCATTTAGTTTGATGTTCGCTATTGGTTTGTTGTATATTGCGTTTATCATGTTTAGATATGTTCCTGTTATTCCTGTTCTCTCCAAGATTTTTATCATGAAGGGATGTTGGATTTTGTCAAAGGCTTTTTCAGTGTCTAGTGAGATGATCATGTCGTTTTTCTTTTTCAGTTTGTTTATATGGTGGATTACATTGGTGGATTTTCATATGTTGAACCATCCTTGCATCCCTGGTATGAAGCCTACTTGATCATGGTGGATGATTTTTCTGATATGTTTTTGGATTCAATTTGCCAATATTTTATTGAGTATTTTAGCATCAATGTTCATGAGGGATATCGGTCTGTAGTTCCTTTCTTAGTCCTAGCTTTGTGTGGCTTGGGTATCAAAGTGATTGTAGCCTCGTACAAAGAGTTTGGCAATATCCCATCTGCTTCTATTGTGCAGAACAATTTGAGGAGTTCTGGAATTATCTCTTGTTTGAATTTCTGGTAGAATTCTTCAGTGAAGCCATCTGGCCCTGGGCTAATTTTGGTTGAAAGGCTCTTGATGACTACTTCTATTTCATTAGGGGTTATAGGTTGATTTAAACTGCTTATCTGATCTTGGTTTAATTTTGGTATTTGATGTCTATCCAGAAAACTATCCATTTCCTTTAGATTTTCCAATTTTGTGGAGTACAGGTTGTCAAAGTACGACCTGAAGATGCTCTGGATTTCCTCAGTGTCTGTTGTTATATTCCCCTTTTAGTTTCTGATTTTGTTAATTAGCATGCTTTCTCTCTGCCGTTCGGTTAGTTTGGATAGAGGTTTGTCTATCTTGTTGATCTTTTCAAAGAACCAACTCTTTGTTTCATTGATTCTTTGTACTGTTTTCCTAGTTTCTACTTTATTGATTTTGGCCCTTAAGTTGATTATTTCCTAGTATTTACTCCTCCTTGGTGAGTTTGTTTCTTTTTGCTCTAAAGCTTTCAGTTGTTCTGTCAATTCTCTAATATGACTTTTCTCCAGTTTCTTCATGTGGGCACTTAGAGCTATGAACTTTCCTCTTAGCACTGCTTTCAGAATGTCCCATAAGTTTGGGTATGTTGTGTCTACATTGTCATTAAATTCTAGGAAGTCTTAAATTTGTTTTTCTTTCTTCCTTGACCCAGGAATTGTGCAATTGGGTCTTATTCATTTTCCACGCATATGTAGGTTTTCTGCAATTCGTATTGCTGTTGAATTCTAGCTTTAATGCATGGTGATCTGATAAGATACAGGGGGTTATTTCAATTCTTTTGTGACTGTGGAGGTTTGCTTTGCTGCCAACTATGTGGTCAATTTTAGAGAAGGTTCCATGTGATGCTGAGAAGAAGGTATATTGTTTTTTGTTTGGATGGAATGTTCTATAGGTATCTGTTAAATCCAGTTGGGTCATAACTTCTCTCAGATCCTTTGTTTCTTTGTTCAGTTTCTCTCTGGCTGTCCTGTCTAGTGGTGTAAGGGGAGTGTTGAAGTCTCCTTCTATAAGTGTGTGTGGTTTTATGTGTGGTTTGAGCTTTAGTAATGCTTCTTTCACAAATGTGGGTGCCTTCGTATTTGGGGCATAGATGTTCAGGTTTGAGACTTCATCTTGATGGACTTTTCCTGTGGTGAATATGAAATGCCCTTCTTCATCTCTTTTGATTTATTTTAGTTTGAAGTCTAATTTATTAGATATTAGGATTGCTACACCAGCTTGTTTCTTGGGCCCATGTGATCGGAAAATCTTTTCCCATCCTTTTTTTGTGAGGTAATGCCTGTCTTTGAAGTTGAGGTGTTTTTCTTTTAAACAGCAGAAGGATGGATTCTGTCTTCACATCCATTCTGTTAGCTTGTATCTTTTTATGGGTAAGTTAAGACCATTGACATTTAGGGATATTAATGTCCATTGTTCGTTGGTTCTTGTTTGTTTTGGATTTATTGTTGGTGGTGTCATTGTGTGTGGATTTCACCCTCCTGTTTCTTTTTGTGTTTGGTGAAATTAGATTATCTCTTAACTGTGTTTTTGTGAGTGTAATTATGTTCGTTGGGTTGGAGTTTTCCTTCCAGAACCTTCAGTAGTGCTAGATTTGTGGATATGTATTGTTTAAATCTGTTTTTTCATAGAATATCTTGTTTTCTCCATCTATAGTGATTGAAAGTTTTGCTGGGTACAGTAGTCTGGGTTGACATCCATGCTCCCTTAGTGCTTGCAGAGTATCTATCTAAGACCTTCTGGCTTTCAGTGTTTACATTGAGAAGTCCGGTGTGATTCTGATTGTTTTTCCTTTATATGTTACTTGGCCTTTTTCATTTGCTGCTCTTAATATTTTCTCTTTATTCTGTAGATCTGGTGTTTTGATTATTATGTATTGGGGGGGGACTTCTTTTTGTGGTCCAGTCTGTTTGGTGTTCTGTAAGCTTCTTGTACTTTCATAGGCATACCATTCTGTAGGTTGGGGAAGTTTTCTTTATGATTTTATTGAGTATGTTTTCTGTACCTTTGAGCAGTGTTTCTTCACCTTCTTCTATACCTATTATTCTTAGGTTTGGTCTTTTAAAGGTGTCCCATATTTCCTGGATATTTTGTGTTAGGTATTTGTTGGACTTGAGGTTTTCTTTGGTTGATGAATGTATATCCTCTAGCGAGTCTTCCATAGCTGAGATTCTCTCTCCCATCTCTTGAATTCTATTATTTATACTCACGTCTTTAGTTCTTGATCATTTATCCAGCCTTTCCATTTCCAGCATCACCTCATTCTGTGTTTTCTTTATTGTGTCTATTTTAGCTTTCATGCTTTGAACTGTTTATAGAGCTTCCTTCACTTGTTTGGTTGTTTTTTCTTGGGTTTCTTTAGATTCTTTAAGAGATTCGTTTATTTCTTGAATTTTTTGGTTTGTCTTTCCCCCCATTTCATGTAATTTTTTGCTTGCTTTTTCTTCTATTTCTTTAAGGGATTTTCTTGTTTCCTCTTTAAAGGTTTCTATCATGTTGCCGAGATAATTTTTGAGGTCCATCTCTTCTTCATGCTCTGTGTTAGGCTTTTCAGATCTTGCCGGAGTGGAGTCCCTAGATTCTGGTGGTGTCATATTGGTCTTTCTGTTGTTGAGCGAGTTCTTATTCTGTCTTCTTCCCATATTTTTTCCAGTGAGTGCAGGTGGGGTCTCTCTATCTCCTCTTGTGACCCAGTGGTGTGTGGGGGCCAGGAATTCAATGTCGGCAGCTCTGGATGGTCTTGCCTCTCCTGGTAGTCTCCTCACTCTGAAGGAGTTAGGCCTCCATAGGGGTCAGGTTGGCAGGACGGGAAGGAAGTGTGGGTGTTTCCAGACTCAGGGAGTTTCTCCCTGCCTGGGTATGTCTACCCCAAGCAGGTGCAGGCCCGGGGAGATCCGGGTGAATGGGGCTTTAGAAGGTAGTTGGGAAAGAGCAGAGGATCACTCACCTCATGGATCAGGTCGGCGGAAAGGGAAGGAAGAGTGGGGTGTTTCCAGATTCAGGGAGCTCCTCCTGCCTGGGTGTGTCTACCCCAAGCAGGTGCAGGCCCGGGAGATCGGGGTGAATGGGGCTTTGGACAGGAGTTGGGTAAGAGCAGAGGATTACTCACCTTGTTATGGATCAGGTCAGCGGAAAGGGAAAGGGATCACTACTTCTTTACTACATTTCCCAGAATCTTCTTTGACTCCTAGTCCCATCTAACTTGCTGTCTCATTGGCCAAACAGTATTTTATTTAATAATCAATAAGATAAACATACATTCCCCATCAGTAGCCAATATCTTGAAATTTTTGTTTGTTTTTTCTTCCAATTCTTTGAGGTATATTGTTGTTACCTCTTTGAGGGTCTGTATCACCTTCATAAAGTTGTTTTTAGAGTCGTTATTTTCTCCTTCATCTGTGTTGGGATGTTCAGGTCCTCCTGGTGTGGAGTCCCTAGACTCTGGTGGTGTCATATTGATCTTTCTGTTGTTGACTCTGTTCCTATACTGTCTTCTTCACATCCCTTCTTCCAGTGGGTGCTTGTGGAGTCTCTCCCTCTCCTGGTGGGTAAGGGTCTGAGGTTCTCTTTCAGTGGGTGCAAGCAGGTCCAATACTCTGATGGCTTTCCTATTCTCATGGGTGGAGGCAGGACCAACACTATGATGTTGGCAGACTCTGGAAGGGGTGTTGTGCCATGATGGGTCACCCAGTGCTCAGTCCCCAGGTCTCAGGAGGCTCTGATCAGGTCACAAGAAGGCCTATTCTGAAAATTTTTCTGCTTATAGATATCAACCGAATGTTCAGTAGGTTTTTTATTTTATTTCACTCCTAGAAGCACCATGCCTGATTAGCTGGTACCAGAGGTTCATATGAGTCATCCCACCATGGAAATCACTTATCCTATGCTATGCATACCAAATCAGAACATTACAGACATTTCTTTGTCTTTGTTGCCTATTATAATAATTACATTCAACTTATCTTTGATGATTTAAAACTGCCATCTATTCTGGCACAAAATTAAACTTATTATATTTAGTTCACCCAACTAAGTAGCAATATCCCCCAAAATAATTCTGGTGATAGGGCAACAACAAAACTCTTCTAATGTGCTGGTTCCTCTCCAAACACTGTTATTATTATTATACTAGTAAAGGAAATGTCTTCTGAGACTTCACAATGTGTAGGATTAACTTTTATATGGCAAATTTACCCTGTAACTGGTAATTCCTTTAGTTTTATAGTCACTTTGTGAACACTAAGCCAAAGGACATCATGAATCTCATGATACTTTTCAGCATGCCATCTTTTGACAAATGCTTCAGCCAATCAATCAGACTTTTGACACCTTGTTTAACTGTTCAAGCTTCCATATTAAACATAGACTTTAGTGGGTCTGTAGAGATAAATTCATACTGATTCAGTTTTATGTTCCTTCCACCATTACCCCACACCTTTAAGAAAAAATTCCCCAGACTTCTGCTTGGATGAATTAATAAACTCAATAAGTGGCATAATGCACATCATAATGGAGTATACTTTCCATCTCCCTTTAGATTCTGTTTTGCCTTAATTCTGGATTTTGGTCTCCATGCCCTGAGAATCAGAGGGTTTAAAGTCTTCAATCTCAGTAGGGCTTTCCCACACATCTCCATCCCAAGTTACTCGATCCTATCCCTTACCAATTATCTCCCGTACTTAAACATCTGTCACACTCAATTATGACTAACTTTAGGTGTCAACTAAACTATATCTAGAATTAACTAAAATCCAAAAATGGAGGGGCCAATCTGTGAGGGATTTTTGCTTTAATTTGAAATGGGAAGATCCACATCTAATCTGAACTTTGAGGTGAGAACACACACTTTTAATCTATACCATTTGAAGGTTGAAGGCCCTCCTCTAACCTGGCCATGCCTTCTGCTGGAAACCAATACAAACACAGAAAATAGGAAGCTTTTGTTGTTGTTGTTGTTGTTGTTGTTGTTGTTGTTGTTTTCTGATTGCTCTTGCCTCATTAACAAGTCGGTTCTGTCACTGACACCAGAAACAAACTCTTTGGAATTCCAGCATATACTGAAAACCACCTGGGACATCCAGGCTTATGGAATGAACAACTACTGAACTCTTGGACTTTCTATTCATAGGCAGCCATTGTTGGGTTAGCTGGGCCACAGCCTGACAGTCATTCTAATAAATGGAGAGAGGTGGTGGAGGGGGATCATTCTGGCTGGCTCTTGAATTTTCATTGAGCTCTGTGGCTGATGAACTTTTTCTTACAAGGTATATTTAGAAATTTTTTACTGTTTATGTCCACCTAGATCAAGTTAATTTTACTACTAAGTTTATTCAGTTTTCTTTGTCATTATGTTCTAAGATGCTAGATGCCACCAGCAAGAATAATTATTTTCTTTATTTTTCCACAAATAATCAAAATTTTATATAAAGAATTACTAAATTTCTCTTACCTCACAATGGGTGAATCAGGCTAATCAAATGCATTTGATAATAAAGCTATTAAGTAGTTCACACCATAGATTTTTAATGCACTCCATGCTTCTAGAAGCTTCAGTAATTACAGGTGTCAACAAATTGAAAAGACTATATCAAATACTTAAAAAAAACTCCACATAATTCTGTTTCTCTAGACTCAATTTGTTTATCAGAATCTGAATTGGGCTTCTGTAGAGAAACAGAACTGTTATATTATTGTCACTAGAAGGTGTGTGTGTGTATGTGTGTGTGTGTGTGTGTGTGTGTGTGTGTGTGTGTGTGTGTGTATGTGTGTGTGTGTGTGTAAGTGCACAGGTATGGTTTATTAGAGAAGATTATATGCTATGTTCCATTTAGTCTAGTAGTGGCTGTCTCCCAACAAAAAGGCCAGAATTTCACTTTTTTTTTTTTTTCTGTTCGCAAAGCTGAATGTCTCTTCTGGTCTTCTGTACACATCAGAATCCCAAAACAGTAGGCCCAATGACCAAAGAAGGAATGTCTTATCAGCATGTTAAATGAACTTGCCAGTGAGAGTAAAGGCAGGCAGGCAAAAATTAAAAAGTTTTCTTCTGTCATTTCCTTTCATATGGTCTGACATCAGAAGTTGTGGTCTAGATTTAAGGTTGATCATTTGACCTCAAAAGAACCAGATTTTCATCAGTACCATCTTTTATTTTCAGTATCATCTTTTTTGCAGACTTTTTATTTGAATTAGAAAAAAGATTGTTTTACATGGCAATCCTAGTTCCCTCTCCTCCCGTCCTCTCCTACCATCCCCCCCAACTAAAACCCTACCTATCACATATCCTTTCTGCTCCTCCTGGATGGTGAGGCCTTCCACAGGGTGTCATCAGAGTCTATCGGATCCTTTGGGATAGGGCCTAGGCCCACCCCCATGTGTCTTGGCTCAGGGAGTATTCCTCTATGTGGAATGGGCTCCCAAAGTCCACACTTGTGCTAGCCAGTATCATCTTTTATTATCTACTGTACCTGGTGTTTTCTGAGCTTCTTATGGTGATACCTCTTTCAGTAGATTTTGGTAATTTTCTTCTATTGTTTTATTTAAATACTTTCTATGTTTCTGGTGAAATATTCTCTTATGCCCACAATTTGAAAATTTGTTTTCTTCATGGTGCCCCATCTTGCATTCATAGTTTTAATGTGTCCCTGATCTTAATTAAATGATCCAATCAATTCCTCTATTATATCTTTCACCTTTGATACTATGTTTTAAACATGATCCATAATAGCAGTGAGGCTTTCCTCTTAGCTTTCTGTTAAGCTTTTTGAGTTTTTCATTTCAATATCATTTTATTTGGTTTGTTCTTTAGGAATCATGTCTCTATTGAATTCTGTTTTAAATGCTTGGGTTGGCTTCCTTTTTTTCACTCAGCTCTTCTTCTTTCTCATCGAGTGTACTCATGTATTTTGGCTTTTTATTGAAAGTGGTGAGTTATTTGAACATGATTATTATGGTTATTTGAACTCTTTTCTGTATGAAAGTTATTCAAAATTATTCCCTTTCTACCTGTTACATAGAACTAGAATTACGGGAGAGACATGCTATTTTAATTTTTGTTGCTTTTGCTTCTTTACTGTTTTTTTTTTTACATCTCCATCTATTCTGTTGGTGGAGGTTTTTTTTTAACTCCTATGAGTTTAGTTTTCATATTCAA
This sequence comes from Cricetulus griseus, assembly GCF_003668045.3. NCBI lineage: Eukaryota > Metazoa > Chordata > Mammalia > Rodentia > Cricetidae > Cricetulus > Cricetulus griseus. Next base: position 205,965,568 of record NW_023276807.1, on the reverse strand, counting down.
TGTCTTTTGAGATTAGCAAATAATGAAAGCATTTCTTTCCCTTCCCTTTCTTCTCTCCAACCCTTCCCTTCCCATGGAAACCCCTTGCTCTCTCTCAAATTCATGGCTTCTATTTCTTAATTGTTACACATACACACACATAGTCTTTCTCCTGAATATATCTACATCTATATCTATATCTGTATCTATATCTATATCTATATCTATATCTATATCTATATCTATATCTATATCTAAAAAACCTCATCTAATTAATATGCATGAAGACTGATCATATATATCTAGATATATATGATCAGTCTTCATGCATATTAATTAGATGAGGTTTTTTCATCTTTTTTATTCAGTCTTCTTTCAGTTTGTGTGTTTACAATGTTCAAAAAAGAACTGGTTCATATAAGGGTTGAGATGTTGATTTTCTGAACATGATTAGTGTTTCTTTTGAGGCTTAATTTCTTGCCTTCCACTTTGGGTGAAATACTGTCTTGGATGAGATCACAACTTATATTTGGGTTTTCAACTTGTGCTAGGAGTTGTGAAATTCCCTATGTCTGTGGACCTTACTCAGGGAGAGCTGAGGCTTTGTACTTAAGACACAGTCTTCTACCAGTGAATTATGGAACTCACTGTGTGCCTATACATCCTGTCCACATTCTGGGTTCATAGCTTCTTGTTTCTGCACACCTCTAGGACTAATCAGGAGTTGGACTTAGTACCCACCCTGCTTCTTAAGCATCTGTTAACAAGCATTAAGTGCTATGCAACACCCAACATACCTGGGGGAATTCACTGTCCTTTAGATCTCTTTCCACCCCATGTCACCAGATTCTGTTGCCAACTACTGTGAATTGCAGAGTTCTCTGAATGTCTGTAGGACTAATTCTGGTTCAAATCCAGTCCCTCACATTTTATTTTCTGTATGGCTTTTTCTAATTACTATTGCAATTTCCATTATGTTTTCTATAAGTTAGTGTTTTCCAGGAATGAGCCTGTCTAGAATTAATTGGCTGAACCACGTTGTAAGGCCACTAGTTTAAGAAAATATTGATAAAGATATTCATGGCCTATTAATAATTATCCAGATGAAGCTGTTTGAGGCACTGGATAGCATGTATAACATACATTTACTTTTTACATCTTCCATCAGAATTTTGTTGTCTTCAAACTCCAGAACTGAGTGCACTGACTTACAAACTGTAATTCTGAAATGACCATCAGGAAGATATTTTGACTTCACAAGGAAAGAATCAAGTGGTTTAGAACTTGTGATTATTTGAATTAGAATAGTCCCCCAAATCTCATACAAGGTAGGGCTGTTTGGGAAGTATTATGTGTTGTTCTTGGATATGGTGTGGTATGGGGTGTTATTTGAGGCTTCAAAATCTTCCTAATTCCAATATGCTCCCTGCCTCCTGCTTGCAGTTTGATATATGATTTCTCAGTAGTTTTTGCTGCCTTGACTTCACTCTACTATCATGGACCCACACCTTTTTAACTATAAGTCCAATTAGATATTTTCTGATGGGGGATGTCCTTCTGCATATATGTTTTTCTTATTGGTTGATGAATAAAATGCTGTCTGGCCAGTAGCCAGTAGAAGCAGGAAGATAGGCAGGGCTAGGAGAATGCTGGGGAGAGAGGCACAGAGATGCCGGAAGGAGGTGCCAGGCAGCCGCCAAAGGAGAAATATGCCTGGGCATTCTCTGGTGAGCCAAGACCACGTGGAAATGAATAGATTAATAGAAATGGGTTAATAATTAAGACAGAGCTATCCAATAAGAAGCACTAGCCATTGGCCAACAATTTTTATAAATAATATAGCATCTGTGTGTTTATTTGGGGCTGAATCGGTGGCAGGACCTGGCAGGACAGAAACCTCACACACCAATTTTCTTTTTTAAGTTTCCTTGTTTGTTTGCTTATTTAATCACAGCAATAAAAAATAACCAATACTGAAGTGGATAGTAAGAATGGAGAAATACCCTGAAGAACTGAACCATACTGGTTTTTGGAAAATATGGTAGACTTATGAAATTTGGACAATAAAAGGGCTAAATGATATAATCTGGGCTTAACAGTTCATATTAGCAGAAGCCTTGAAGACAGTTGAGAGCTATTTAGACTGTAGAGGACCAATTCAAGAGGCTTCAGAGGGAAGTAAGGACTCAACAATAAGTAGACTTGAGGAAATCCTTGTTCTACTTTAGGAAAGAATGTGCCAGCTTTTTTACCTTACCTTAAGACTTTGCCCTGAGGCTAAATTGAAAAGCAAATAGCTTATTTGTTCAGAGGATGAGATTTCACGAAAGCCTAGAATATTGATTCTATTTCGTGGTTGTTTGTAGTCACCTTATGTGGGTTTACGATGAAAAAGAGGGAGTGAGGGAGTTTAAAAAGAAAAAGAGCACTGGAATCTAGTCTTGAAGACAAATCTTGTGCTGAAAGAGATAAGGAGATTAAGAAAAGGTTAAATTTATATTGGAATAAATGGAAGAACATACTCATGGAAGACTCCACCCACCTAAGCTTCCAACATGTGAAATGCAAAGACCCAAGGAATTAACAAGAAATAACTGAAATTATGATTCAAGCAGGACAGGTAGACAGTCAAACATGGTAGTCCAGGTTGGTCTGACTTTAAAGTCATGAGGGAGACACCAGACAAGGGATTGTGGGATCTTCCTGCTCATAAGAAGAGCCACCAATGTTAGGGAATGTGTGATAGAAGAATTCTTTAATGAAGGCCCTTGAAATGACAAGAGGCCCCTAGAGGAAACAGCAAAAGTAAAACATGAATTACGTTGTAGACACCAAGATGTTAGATATTCCAGAACTATGAGATATCTGTCAAATAAACTGCACACAGACAGTGGAACTAGTCTGAGGAAAAGATGTATATTTCAGGCACCAATACTGGAAGAGATGAGCTACTCAAACCCTTTCACAAGGTTGAGTATAGCCTTTGTGAAAATAAAAATGATTTAACTAGAGCTATGAGAGTTGGTGTTTGCCTTGCTGGGTTTAAGTCTTACATTTGTCAAGTACTTTCTCATCACAACACTCTTATTCTTCCTATCTAAAGTGGTATTGCAGATTCTGTGTCATTGTGTGTTGAAAGTATTTAACTTGAGTTTTGACTATAATTAAGAGGTTACTATGAGTATCCAAAGAGACTTTGAGAAGAAAAGAATTGGTAGTTGTGGGGTTTTTTTGCACTACAGTACAGTCCAGAGGTGAATTGTAGTGACTTGAATGATATGGTATGGCCCTCAAAAAACTCAAATGTTTGAATAGCTGATCCCCTGTTTGTTAAACAATTTGGGAAAAATTAGGAGGTGTAGTCTTATTGAAGGTGGTGTGTCATGTGACAGGCTTTGAGTCGTCAAACTCTTCTGCCATCCCCAGTATGCTCTCTGACTCCTGTTTACAGATTAAGGCATAATTTCTCAGCTGTCCCTACCACCATGGCTTTGCTCTGCCATCATGGATTCTAACCCTCATGAAGTGTAGGTCGAATGAAATGATTTATTTGTTTGTTTATTTATTTATTTACTATTTAACAATCTTATTCATGCAATGTATTTTCATGGTGTTTTCAACATTCCCAACTCCTTCTGGATGTTCCCCATCTCCTCACTCAGCCATTATCGTGTTCTCTTTTCTCTTTCAAAAAATTTTTAAAAACTTAAAATAAAAAAAATTAACACAAGGAAAAGATAAAAAGAAGTCACAGAAAACCATTGAGCTAATTTAATATTAATCAACTATTCCTGGGCATGGGGACTGTCCTAGAGTACGGTTTATACATCCAGTTAGAGTCCATTGGGAAAACTGGTTTTCCCTTTGCGGTGGAGTATCAATTGCAAATTGATAAAAATAAATTAATGATAAGTAAATAAACAACTTAACACTTTGATTAAGACTGGAACCCTGTGCCTACTTCCCCTTCTCAATGTTGTGACCCCACCTGGCTTAACCTGTGTAGGTCTAATTTGTGCACTCTTTTAGTGCATGTGTGCATCACTCCTGTTGTTTCTGGAAGACAATATTTTCTTTTCTTTTTTTAGGCCCCCCCTCTGGCTCTTAGAGTCTTCCTTCCTCTTGTATATAGATCCATGAACCTTTAAGGAATGGTTTTGATGAAGATATAACATTTAGGACTGAGTGATCCAAAATCTCTCACTCTCTGCACATTGTCATTTGTGGATCTCTTTGTTAATTCCGACGCTAAAAGAAGTGACTTTTCTCATATGCACTGATTGAGGCACTCATCCCAGGCTATAGAATTATTAAATTAGTTATAATTTAATTTCTATGTTCCTTTAGCAGAATAATACTCCTGCTGGTCCTATGACATATCTAGTCTCAGGTTCCTGGCCACCTTAGCAGGGTCAGGTGTGGGTTCCATCTCATGAAATCTGACTTAAATACAATAAAAAGTACTTGGTTTCTCACATCACATTTATGCTACTATTGCAATATACCATGCATAAAGCTCACTGTTGCAGTTCTCAGAACATTTAACTGGGATATTACTTTTCTCCCATAGTAACGTGCAGTGTATCTACCAGCACCTTGAATACTGGTAAGTGGGAATGAAGTTTCTACTTAGGTACAAGTTTAACTTCTCAATGGTTGAAGACATCAGTAAGTATTGTTCTTCGAAATAAGGACTTACTATAAAGTTGTAAAGAGCAGCCAATAGTCTTGGCAATAGCCTGTGAGGTTTTACTTGGTGATATAAGATGTCTACTTGGGGCAATATATTCCTAATGTTTGGTCACTGTATTATATTCTTTCCATATTTATATATATGGAAACTTCTGTAGTGGGTTTCCATGCATTTCTTCAAATGGCTTTTGGTATTAGTCATCCCTCCCCATATTTTCTCCTTTATTTTCCTATTTCATGCCTCTCATGATTTAATATTTCTGTTTTAGTTTTCCCTTTATCTCTTATTTACCATTCCATGGGAGATCCCATCCTATGCACTGGTGCCTTACTAGGGTCCTAACCTCTGTGATGATTCAGATTGCAGCATACACATCAAAATTGCCATCCTAGAGCCCTCATCCAGTGGCTGATGGAAGCACAGGCAGATACCCACAGATATCCACTGAACTGAAGTCTGGAACTTAGTTGTAGAGAGGAAGGAATGAAGATCAAAGGGGTTGGTACCAGGCTGGTGAAACCCACAGTAACAGCTAGCCTATATAAGGGGAACACATGGACCCCAAACTGCTTTCTGGGAGGCCAGTGCAGGACTGATCTAGAACCCTGAACATGGATGTCAATTAGGAGGCTTCCACACTCTAAGGGGCCCCTGGTAGTGGATTAGTAGTGTAAGAAGGGACTTTGAGAGCCCATCCCACGTGAAGGATGGCCTGAACACATGGGGGAGGGCCTAGGGCCGGCCCAGGATGATGTGGTGGACTTTGGAGAGCCCCTGTCAAGGGCCCTACCCTGCCTAGGGGGTGAATAGGGTGAGGGGTAGATGGTGGGAGGGGAGTGGGGTGGAGGAGGGGAGGTAGAGGGAGAAGGGATTGACATGTGAAGCAAGCTTGTTCCTAATTTGAACTAATAAAAAATTTAAAAAATTGTAACATCCAAATAGGAAAGAAAACATGCAATACTTGTCTTCTTGGGTCTTGATTACCTCATTAAAAATGATTTTTTCCAAGCTCCACACAGTGACATACAAGGTTTTACATTTCATTTTTCTTAACAGTTGAGCAATATTCGGTTGTGTAAATATATGCCATTTATTATCTATTTATCAGTCTATAAGCATCTAAGCTTTTTAAAGGTCACTCTATAAAGAATACAGCAGAAATGAAAATGGATAAGCAAGTATCTATCTCTGTAGCAGGATATAGACTCCTTTGGGCATATACCTAAGAGGGGTATTGCTGAGCTTGAGAAAGATCTTTTCCCAGATTCCTGAGGAACTGTGGCATTGATTTCCATGGTGGCTGTACCAGTTTACAGTCCCACCAGTAATGAAGTGTTCAACTTTGCCTGCATCCTTATCACCACTTGTTTTATTGATCTTGGCTATTTTGACTTGTGCAAGATGAAATATCAAGGTAGTTTTTTTTTTTATTTTCCTCCTGGCTGATAATAAAGTGTTTCTCTGTCAGTTATGTTTCATCTCTTTAAAACTGTCTGATTAGTTTTGTACCTCATTTATAATTTGATGTTTTTTCTCCATGTTAAATTTTTATTAGTTCTTTATGGATTTTAGATGCAAAGCCCCAATCAGAGTTATGAGTGATAAAAAATTATCTGACTCTGCCTTACTACTTTATAGTATCCTTTGCCATACAGAGGTCTTTCAGCTTCGTAAGGTCCTGTTTATTAGTTTTTTGACTTACAGTCTGTGCTATTAGGGTCTTCTAAGAAAATATTTCTCTGTGCCAATGATTTCATGTCTAATCCCAAATTTGTCTTCTAACAGATTCAGGACATCTCGTTCAATGTTGATGTTCTTGATTCCTTTGGGGTAGAGTTCTGTATAGGGTGGCAAATATGGATTTACTTGGATTCTTCTATATGCAGCCATCTAGTCTGACCAGATACATTTGTGAAGATGTGATATTTTCTGCTGTGTATTATCTTTTGTTTCTTTAATAAAAATCAGGTGTTTGTGGGTGTGCAGAATTATGACTATGTCTTCAATTTGATTACTTGATCAATGATTTGCTTTTATGTTAATACTATGCTATTTTAATTTTATTACAATAGATCTATAGTGCAACTTGAAATCTGTGTGGCAATACCTCCACCAGTTCTTTTATTATTCAGAGTTGTTTTAGTTATCCTTGGTTTATTTCCATTTCTGGACAAAGTTGAGGCTTGTGTTTTCAATTTCTTTGCAGAATTGTGTTGAAATTTTAATGAGGATTGCACTGAATCTGTAGAATACTTTTGGTAGAATGGCCATTTTCTCTATACTTATCCTATTGATCCAAGAGCATGGGACATATATCCATTTTCTAATTTTGTTCCCAGTTTCTTTCTTCAATGTTTTAAAAGTATTATTAAGCACATTTTCACTTGCTTGGCCGGAGTTATCCCAAGGTGTGTGTGTGTGTGTGTGTGTGTGTGTGTGTGTGTGTGTGTGCGCGCGTGCGCGCGCATGCATGTGGGTTTGGCCATTATGAAAGGTACTGTTTCCTGGGTGTCTTTCTGGTATGGTTTTCATTTGCATATAGGCCTACTGGTTTTGGTGTGTTAGTTTGGTATCCTGATGCTTTCTGTAAGTATTTATCAGCTCTAGACATCTAGACATAAATATGACAGTGTCATATTTATGGTTTTTTATGCATAAATTCTTATCATCTGTAGGTGTGGATATTTTGACTTCCTTTTCATACTTGTATCCACTTGATCTTCTTAAGTTTTCTTATCGCTCTAGCTAACACTACAATGCTATTTTGAATAGGTGTAGAGAGAATGACATGTTCCTGATTTTAGTGGGAATGCTTTTGTTTATTTGTTTAAATATTTCTATGTCATCAAGTTAAGTTTAGATTTTGATTATTTCTTGCCATCAATGTTTTTTTGTTGTTCCTATTGTTGTTCCCAAGTCTTCATGAGTGTCATTAAGATTCCCCCATTTTTTAAATATAAGAATTTAGTGCTATGAACTTGTTTTATGTTTCAGTACATTGTGCTTTCCTTGTCTTTCAGTTTAAAAAGCTGTTTTATTTTCTTATTGGATTTTGTCTTGACCCAATTTTCATTCATCAGTTAGTTACTCAGTTTCTAAGAGTTTGTATTCTTTCTGCTGTTTCCATTGTTCTTGAAATCCATCTTTAATCAATAGTTGGTAGAAAGGATGCTGGGTGTTATTTAAAAATGTTTTATATATGTTGATACTTGCTTTGTGTTCACATATTGGTCAATTTCAGAGAAAGTTTTTGAGATGCTGAGAAGAAAATACAGTGTTTGTATGGAATGCTCTGCACATGTCTGAGTGGTCCATTTAATTTATGATGCTATTTAACTTCAGTGTTTCTCTGTTTTGTTTTTGTCTTGATGACCTATTTATTTATGAGAGTAGAGTATTGCATTCACGATTGCGATTTTCATCTCTGATATTGTTTCTTTTATAAGCTGGGGTACGCTTGTGTTTGGTGCATTAATGTTGATAACTATAATATTTTTGGTGGTGCCTTTTTCCCTTAATAAGTATGTAGTGGGGAACATGGCAAAAAAGCATAAAGACATTGTGTGAAAGTAAGAAACCAAAGAGACCATCTTTTTAAGATAAACATGAAGTAAAGAGAGTGAATTGGTATAGGGCAAGACTATGTTATTTCAAAGCTCAGTAATATACCTCTTTCAGCAAGGCTGTACCTCCTGAAACTCCTCCCCGAAGTGCTACCACCTGAAAATGCAGAAATTTCTCATCTCCAGTTATATGCTGACATGTATTAATTTATTTTTTCTTCTGCCAGATTTAAAGTGCACAGTCTCATATTGAGGTCCTTGATCTATTTTTGGTTTACATAGTTATGCTCTTCTGTATGAACACATCAGTTTTTCTAATACCAGTTGTTAAATATAATGTCTTTTTTTCCAGTGTGTGGTGTTTAAGAGCCTCCTTACAAAGAAATACATAGCCATAATTCATGGATTCTAATCTGTGTATTCTATTATTTTCCATTGATCTATGTGTCTGCTTTTATGCCAGTATAATACTATTTTCATTACAATAGCTCTGCACAATAACTTGAGATTGCATATGATATTTCCTCTAGCATTAATAAACATTTTTAAACTTTCAAATTGTCCATTTCCTGAATGATCTACATTTTAATTTATATATAAATTGTATGTTGAAGATGTTCTCAAAATTGCTTATGAATTTTTTTGAAAATTATCCACAAAAATAGAAATTAACAGGAATGATTTGAAATAATCTAAGAAAGGGAGAGTTCCATTCAATAAAATTATTCTAAGCTTATTATATAACCACCAGTGCACCAAGAACTTCATGATTGTTATAATCACAACACAACCCAGGCAGAAACACAGCTCATTATGAGGCAAAGTATTAAATGCAAGCATCTCTCTTGGTCATGCAAAAGTTGCAATAGCCTCATTTTCTAACAACTCCCACTGAGGTTTGGATTCCCAGTACTCCCAAAAACCTGTCTCCAGTATTAAAGGAAGTGAAAGATACTCTGAGGAATGGTATACAGGCCACTAAAGAAAATAGAAAGCATATTTTCAATTTTAAATACTACTTGGAATATGATGATCCTCATATTGTGTGTTAGGAAAGGTAGGTAAAAACATTTGTACAAAACAATTTCATTAAATTTATCATGACTAAGACATTATTTTAATGGATTGTGTTGGCCAGAAGGCTGAGAGCTAACTTAACAGCACTTCCCATTAAGCTAGAACTATTATTGTTAAAATTAAAAGAAAATATGCCTTCAAGATTATACTGCAGAGAAAAAAGTGTCATTCACTAATTTACATGAATGTACGAAATGTTGTATGATCATAACAGCTCATGCTCGAATTGAAAATAAAACAGACTAGGGCTGATGTTCTTTTCAAGAGTCAGGTGGTTGACATAGTACATAAATTTGTGTATTTGCAGTTTGAGAAGGAAATAGTGAGTTATACTGTGATCTAAATTAGATATTTAGAAAAATTCTGTAAAAATTAATTTTTAGGCTTTAAATGGAAAAAAACAGTGATCATTGGATAAAGGGGAGAGCTATAAGATGTTTTGCATTCAAATCAAAGAAGAAAATGTAAATAATTTAAGAATTTTACCATGAATAGCCCCCATAGTAGGAAAAGCAAAATAGCTAGTTTCAAAATAAAAACAAGGCAGCCAAAACTATATATCCCCCCAAACTGCATAAGTGTAAAAAAATAATATATTTGATCTGCCATGTGCTTTTGGATGTCTTAGAGGAAACTGTGCTTGAATTCAAGCACTTGGAAAGTACTATAAAGATGTACTTAATACATTTCATGTTATAAATGTTCACATGTCACCCATATCACATTCTTTCTGGCTTATTCACCATAAAGTTTATTTCACTATTGAAGGTGTCACATGGAAATGATCTTGATTTTTTTCATAAGTCCTACACTAAGTTAAGGGTTTCTCACATAGCTTGTTTTCCTTATAATTATGTATTTCTAGATTATAAGCTCTCTGCAAAATAGACACTGGTTACATAAAAACAGTTGTACCTAATTACATTTTAAAGATCTCTTTCTGTTGTTGAATTGTATCTTGTAAGAAATTCATATGAGACATAGGAGTTAAAAGAACATTTAATAATTTGATTATAAAACATACCCTTTATATTTTGGGGCATGTGGCATGTTGGTATAAACCCACATTCTTGTTTCAGATGCACTTGTTATCACTGTTATTCATTTTCGTTAGCTATATAATTGTAAATATCAATAAATTTTACATCATAGATTCCTTATAAGGCAACTATAATACCCTTGTATCACCTGTTTGCTATGAACACTAAATAATTTACCATCCATTAAATATTAGAAAGAAACCTAGCATTTAGCAATTGCCTTACTATAATTAACAATGCTTTATTACTCCAGAAATCATGAATGATGTCTAGAAAGCCTAATAAGATAGTTTAGCATTAAACATTGTAACACAGGGACAATTGATACATGAAAACTGAGATACCTTGTTGCTAGCTCCTAAACCAGCAGATGCAAACACCTACATTTAAAACAGGAGGTCATTGTTGGGAATTGACAAGGAAGCATTTGAGGACACAAGCTCAAAACCATCTGAGTCTCGGTCTACATTTCTTGAAATCTTTGTAAAACATAAAAATATTAAAAAATATATTTAATGATTTTGAAGATTGGTTTCTATGTAGAAACTGAATTCTAATTTGGTCTGTTCCAAAAACACGATAATCTTTTTTGATCTCTTCAAAAATACAGATCAATGATTTACGATTCTGTATTCCTTATTTATTTCAATAACCTAATTGCAAGGAATCTAATCTACTGGAGACTATGATAGATTAGAGGAAAAATAGTTATTATCATCTACTGTTTATTTTGATTTCTATGTGAACAAATTAATGGGAAAATGAAGATCTACTAAAATGCTTTTTGATATGATAAAATGATACAACTTGCACCCTTTCAAATACTTTTTATTTTGTATAAGAAAGCAGTTTTAAAATGTTGTGGTGCATAAAGTCATTTCAAGTTATACTCTGATATGTTTATGTGTTAAACATTGCATGCTTTCAAATTATCAGTTGATACTATCAACAAATAGTAAAAATACATACATGCTAACAGTAACTGTGGCTTGCATTTGTTTTCCAATTCCTTGTATTTAAATAACTTCCAGAAGCTTTCTGAATTGAATAAATGGATTATGAAAATGGATCAGCTGTGACAGAATTTATTTTAGTGGGATTTTCTGGAGATTGGCAACTTCAAGCTTTCTTCTTTGTAACATTTTCTTTGATCTATGGTGCAACTGTGGTGGGCAACGTTCTTATCATAGTCACAGTGGCAGCTAATTCCACCCTTCGCTCTCCCATGTACTTTCTTCTTGGAAACCTCTCCTTTCTGGATATGTGTATTACCACTGCCACAACTCCCAAGATGATCAGAGACTTGCTTGCAGAGCGCAAGAGCATCTCTGTATGGGGCTGCATGGCCCAGATGTTCTTCATGCACTTCTTTGGGGGTGCTGAAATGACACTTTTGATAGTCATGGCCTTTGATAGATACGTGGCCATATGCAAACCCTTGCACTACAGGATCATCATGAGTCAGAAGTTACTGAATATGTTTGTAATACTTTCCTGGACAATTGGATTCATACACACCATGAGCCAGATGGTATTGACAGTGAATTTGCCTTTCTGTGGTCACAATATTGTAAATAACATATTTTGTGATCTCCCCTTGGTAATCAAGCTGGCTTGTATTGAAACGAACACTCTGGAGTTATTTGTCATTGCTGACAGCGGGCTGCTGTCTTTTATCTGTTTCATCCTCTTGCTTGTTTCTTACACTGTCATTCTGGTCACTGTAAAGCACAAATCACCTGGCAGGCTTTCCAAGGCTCTGTCCACCTTGTCTGCTCACATAATCGTGGTCACTCTGTTCTTTGGACCCTGTATCTTCATCTATGCCTGGCCTTTTGGTAGTTTTGCGAGCAATAAAACCTTTGCTGTGTTTTATACTGTTATCACTCCCTTACTGAATCCTATTATTTACACACTGAGAAATCAGGAAATGCAAAAAGCCATGAGAAAATTATGGACACAACAAGTTAGCTTCATGTCAAACTTATAAATTGAGCTGTATATATTACTATTGCCTTAGAATATCATGACTAGATAAATTAAAGGCTATGGATAATGTATTGTTTTACCCTTTATGTTTGAACCATACATTAATAAAGACAAATTGATACTGATGTATTACCCTTCCATTAGCAGTGATTAATTTTTTTCAACATTTTTATTTTGAACATTTCCAGTAATGAACATTTCCCTTATTTGAATTATTAAATCTACTGAAAACTTTTACTAAACCATAATATAAATTATGATGCCCTGAATTTATATCCTGGCACTATATATGAATATATATATATATATATATATATATATATATATATATATATATATGTGTGTGTGTGTGTGTGTGTGTGTGTGTGTGTGTGTGTGTGTGTTGTGTGTGTGTGTGTGTGTACTTTTGTCATACACACAGTTCTAATAGGGGTATCCTAGTGCCAGGTTTGTGAGCAAGAGCATTTGGCCCTCTAAACTTTGGAACACGGTGTCCTGCCCCAAACAAGACCCAGTAACTTCTTCAAAGTCAGGAATGTCTAGGATGTCATAGCATGAGACAAACAGTACCAGGAAGAACAAGAAAAAAGGTTTCTCTCCTTTCCTAACTACCTTGGGTCTGAACAAAGCTCAAAGACTCAGCTTTCTCATGAAAAAACCATAATTACTGAACAATTTTTAAGTATTTTTTTCCAAGCAATGATCCAGTGATAGCTCAAGTAACTAAATCAGGGCTATGATGTGGAGGGAACAAGTTCCTCGCGCTCACAGAGAGCAGCCTGGAAAGTTAGAATTGGATGCAGTTAATAACCTGGTGATATTTGGCTATCTGTAGGGCCAGGAGTCACCAGAATCTCCTAGACTCTGGAGCATTATTTTTCAATCACTAGAACCTATTCTTATGAAAGAGTTGGCTATTATGTTCATCCCTGAATCTTCCACCATAGACATTTATCCTGAGTGTGGCATCTGAGTTCATAGAACCCAGTCCTATGGAACTGGTCACAGGTACTTTGAAAAAGACATGCATGTAACGAAAGAGTTCCAAGGTAGTCATACCTCAAGCTTTATTGTACTTACTTTCATGAGAATATTTTTCCAGAATTGCTTCATGCTTAAATATGTGAAAATAAACTGCTCAGTGTCAGACTCCAGAAGTTTGAATCAACAGGACCTTACTAAGTTGTGTTGAACTGGATTGTTCCTTTCAGGGACATTCTTCTGTCTGCCTTAGCATTTGCAGGGAACCCCCACATCTCCTTTGCAGAAAAGAAGACCAGTTTTACTTGATAGTTTGGATGAATCACTGCTCCCAACAATATTGTTCTTTTCTTAGTCTGTTTGATTAGAGGCATCAAAACGATCAAAGGAAGTCTGAGATTTCAATTCAATGGAATATTGAATTGGTTCTTAAATCTGGAACCAAAACTCCAGGCAAGCAGAATTTAAGGTCACTAGAACAGCAAACAAAAGTTTCCCTATCACTTTTTTGGTTAGTGTTACCCTAAGATATTTTATGTTGCTTGTGGATATTGTGAAAGGTGATGTTTCTCTGATTTCATTCTCATTGCATTTATCATCTGTATATATTAGGGCTACTGATTTTTTGAGTTAATTTTGTATCCTGCTACTTTGCTGAAGGTATTTATCAGTTGTAGGTGTTCCCTGTTAGAGTCTTTCGGGTCACTTATGTACAGAATCTTATCATCTGCAAATAGTGAAAGTTTGACTTCTTCCTTTCCAATTTGTATCCCTTTGATCTCCTTTTCTTGTCTTATTGCACTAGCTAGAACTTCAAGTGCAATATTGAAGAGATACAGAGAAAGTGGACAGCCTTTTCTTGCTCCTGATTTTAGAGGAATCTCTTTGAGTTTCTCTCCATTTAGTTTGATGTTGGCTGTTGCTTTGCTGTACATTGCTTTTATCATGTTTAGATATGTTCCTGTTATTCCTGTTCTCTTCAAGATCTTTATCATGAAGGGATGTTGGATTTTGTCAAAGGATTTTTCAGCATCTAGTGAGATGATCATGTGGTTTTTCTTTTTCAGTTTGTTTATATGGTGGATTACACTGATGGATTTACGTATGTTGCACCATCATTGCATTTCTGGGATGAAGCCTACTTGATCATAGTGGATGATTTTTCTGATGTGTTCTTGGATTTGATTCACCAATATTTTGTTGAGTAGTTTTGCATCAATGTTCATGAGGGATATTGGTCTGTAATTCTCTTTTTTGTTGTATCTTTGTGTGGCTTGGGTATCAAAGTGATTGTATTCTCATAAAAAGAGTTTAGCAATGTCCCTTTTGCTTCTATTGTGTGGAACAATTTGAGGAGTACTGGTATTAGCTCTCATTTGAATTTCTGGTAGAATTCTGCAGTGAAGCCATCTGGCCCTGGGCTTTTTTTGGTTTGGAGGCTTTTGATGACTGCTTCTATCTCATTAGGGATTATAGGTCGATTTAAACTGCTTATCTTGGGGTAACACTAATCAAAAAAGTGAAAGACCTGTACAATAAGAACTTTGAGTTTTTAAAGAAAAAAATTAAAGAAGATACCAGAAAATAGAAAGATCTCCCATGCTCTTGGATAGGTAAAATCAACATAGTAAAAATGGCAATCTTGCCAAAAGCAATCTACAGATTTAATGCAATCCCCATCAAAATCCCAACACAGTTCTTCACAGACCTTGAAAGAACAATACTCAACTTTATATGGAAAAAACAAAAAAACCCAGGATAGCCAAAACAACCCTGTATCAAAAAGCATCATCTGGAGGCATAACCATCTCTGACTTCAAGCTCTATTATAGAGCCATAGTTCTAAAAACAACTTGGTATTAGCACAAAATAGACAGACAAATGGAATCGAATTGAAAACTCTGATATTAACCTGCACAACTATGAACACCTGATTTTTTGATAAAGATGCTAAATCTATACAATGGAAAAAAGATAGCATCTCCAACAAATGGTGCTGGCATAACTGGATTCGGACATGCAGAAGATTGCAGATAGATCCATATCTGTCACCATGCACAAAACTTAACAGCAAATGGATGAAAGAGCTCAGCATAAATCCAGCTACTCTGAATCTTCTAGAAGAGAAATGGGGAGATACCCTTGAACAAATTGGCACAGAGACTGCTTCCTGAACATTTCACCAGTATCACAGGCATTGAGATCTGCAATTAATAAATGGGACCTCCTGAAACTGAGAGGCTTCTGTAAGGCAAAGGACACAGTCAATAAGACAAAACAACAGGGCACAGAATGGGAAAAGATCTTCACCAACCCCACATCTGACAGAGGGCTGATTTCCAAAATATACAAGGAACTCAAGAAGCTAGCCACCAAAACACCAATCAATGAAATTAAAATGTGGGGTGTATCGAATTCTCAACAGAGGAATCTGAAATGGCTGAAAGACACTTAAGAAAGTGCTCAAAATCCTTGGCTATCAGAGAAATGCAACTCAAAACAACTCTGAAATATGATCTTACACCTGTCAGAATGGCTAAAATCAAAAACACCAATGACAATCTATGGTGGAGAGGATGTGGAAAAAAAGGAACAATCCTCCATTGTTGGTGGGAGTGCAAACTTGTAAGACCACTCTGGAAATCAGTATTTCGGTGGCTCAGAAAAATGGGAACCAGTCTACCTCAAGATCCACCAATTCCTCTCTTGGGCATATATCCAAATAATACACATCCATACAACAAAGCCATATGTTCAACCATGCTCATAGCAACATTGTTTGTAATATCCAGAACCTGGAAGCAACCTAGATGCCCCTCTACTGAAGAATGGATAGAGAAAATGTGGTACATTTATACAATGGAGTACTACTCAGCAGAAAAAAGAAATGGAATCTTGAAATTCACAGGCAAATGGATGGAACTAGAAGAAACCATCCTGAGTGAGGTAACCCAGTCACAAAAAGACAAACATGGTATGTACTCACTCATATATGAATTTTAGACATAGAGCAAAGGATTACCAGCCTATAATCCTCTTCACCAAAGAAACTTGGAAACAAGGACTCTAAGAGAAAAATGTGTGGACGCCAGAGAATGGGAAGGGGCAGGATCTCCTGAGCTAATTGGGAGCTTGAGGGTAGGGGACAGGGAGCTGCCAGAATGAGAGGAGGAGAAGAGGAGGGGACAGGAGGAATTGGAGGACCAGAAATGTTGAGTTTGGGGAAGAATAGAGGAGAGCAGGATGAGAGATACCATATCAGAGGGAGCCATTATAGGTCTGAGGAGAGATCTGGCACTAGGGAGATTTCTAGAAATCTGCATGGATGATACGAAATGACAATCTAGGCAATGGTGGAGAGGATAACCTAAATGCCCTTCCCCTATAATGAGACTGATGACTACTTTTTATGCCATCCTAGAGACCTCATCCAGTGGCTGATGGAAGCAGAGGCAAAAATATAAACTGAATTGAACTCTGGAACTTAGTTTCAGAGAGGGAGGAATGAAGATCAAAGGGTTGGTACCAGGCTGGTGAAACCCACAGAATCAGCTGGCTTGAACAAGGGGGAGCACATGGAGCCCCTGGTAGTGGATTAGTATTTTTTCCCTGGTGTAAGAAGGGATGCACTCTTGGGATGCACATGAGGGATGCACTCTTGGCATGGACACATGGGCAAGGGCCTAGGCCTGGCCCAGGATGATGTGGTGGACTTTGAGAAGCCCTTTCGAGGGCCCTACCCTGTCTGGGGAGTGTAGGTTAGATGGGGTGGGGGGCAAGTGGGGGGTTGGATGGGAGCATTGGGGGAGGGTTGGGGGTAGAGGAGAGAGAAAGGATTGCCATGTGAAGCATGCTTGTTCCTAATTTGAACTAATAAAAAGTAAGTACAAAAATTTCCTAGTGGGCCTTTCGGTGTGATAGTGAATGGGAATTATTCCCATTTACACACCTTGATCCCTTGTCCCATGAATCCTGGCTATGGGAGCATTTCACTGACTGTGAAGTCATTTCCAGGTGGTAAAAGCATTAATTTGCTGAGCATCATGACATTGGATAAGATATATTGTAAGTACAGGGATGATAGTTTTGCCAAATGTATGAGTGCAGAAAAGGTGGTTTTAAAAGTAGAATAAGTATCTTTTTCAGTAAGGACAAAGCATTGCCATTTCTACAAAGGAATTAGTTTAATATTGTCAACTTGTCTCCAAGTTACTGTATGGTCACCCTGTAGAATGAAGCCATACTGGGGGCTTAGTGTTTTCTCTGCTGTTGGCAGATCTGGTACTTAGCAACAGGTATAGTGAGATCAGTCTCGATGAATGGAAACCTACCACATGAATAATCTCCATCTCCTCCAATATGGACACTTCTTTGTGGGACCACTTGGAAATAACAGGGATAACCAGGTAATGAGGCTGACTGTTGACAGAAAGGATTATCCTATGTTCTTGATTATTTAACTTCTGCTCAGCTGAAGTCACCTTTTGGAACAAAAGCATGTTCTAATCTTCTGCTCATTCAAGGAGATACATGCACATATAATGTCCTTTGCAAGTCCCTGACAAGCTAGCAAATCATTGACTACAGCTCATGAATCAGTAAACAATCACACATCTAGCCATTTCCCCTTCTAAGAAAAAAGTACAACCATGTGTTCCACCAAAAGTGCTGCCCACTGTGAAGACTTTCCTTCACCAGTATCTTTCAAGATTGTCCCAGAAAGTGGTTATAATATGCAGTATTCCAACTTCTAGTTAGTGCCTGCATAAAATGTAGGCTCTTCTGTAAACAATGCTCTAGTCTTCTCTTCCTCTGAAAAAATAGGAGAGAACAGCCCATGAAACTATATGTGCATGCATGTGAACAAAATGCATTATAGCAGTAGAAACCTGTACCTTGGGCAACTTCTTCATGTAATTGCTTGTGCCCTCAGACTCTTCCTAATGGCTAATAACATTGAACCTTTCTTTAATAAAGTGTTTCTCTGTTAGTTGTGTTTCATCTCTTGAAATTTGTGTGATTAGTTTTGTACCCCATTTGTAATATGATGTATTTTCCCCCCTCAGTGTTCATTTTTTTAGTTCTTTGTAGATTTTTAGGTACTAAACCCTGGAGTTATAATTGGTAAAATGTTCTGATTCTGTAAGGTGCCCTTTTACTTTAATGATGGTGTTCTTTGCCATACAAAGATTTTTTCTGCTTTGTAAAGTCCTTTTTGTTAGGGATTTGATTTACTGAATGTGATGTTAGGGTCATCTACAAGGAACATGTCTTGCGTCAATGAGTGCAAGATTAATCCCACCTTTTCCTTCTGATAGACAGGACATCTGGTCTGTTGTTAATGTTCTTGATCCCTTTGATGTGGAATTTTGGAGGGTAACAAATATGGACTTGGAGATCTCTGCATACAGCCATCTAGTTTGACCATTTTCATTTATTGAAGATGCTGTCTTTTCAGTAATGTGTGTGTGTGTGTGTGTGTGTTTGTGTGTGTGTGTGTGTGTGTGTTTGTGTGTATGTGTGTTGCTTCTCTAATAAAAATCAGATGTTATTAGATATGTAAAATTATGCCTATGTCTTCAAATTTGATTCCTGATCAATGTGTTTGTTTTTATGTCAATACTATGCTAGTTTGATTTTATTACTATAGCTCTATAATAAAACTTGAAATCTGGGAATGACAATGCTTATCTAGGATTGTTTTAGCTATCCTAGGTTTTTTTGTTTCTGTGTTTATCAGCTTCAGACATTTCCTAGTGGCATCTTAGGGATATTTTATGTATAAAATCATATCAACTGCAATAAGGACACTTTGACTTATTTCTTTAATAGTTGTATTCTCTTGTTCTCTTTCAATTGTCTTATTGTTCTAGCTAAGACAACAGTGCTATTTTGAATAGGTATGGAGTGTCTTGTTCCTGATTTCAGTGAAAATGTTTTTGTTTATTTTATATATTTCTAGTTCAGTAATTTGTCTAGATTTTGGTTATTTCTTGCCATCTGCATTTTGGGGCACTAATTTCTCATGTTATTCTTGAGCCTTCAGGCATGTCATTAAGTTACTTATATAGTTTTACTGCTTTTTCAATGTAACAACTTAGTGCTAGGAACTTGGCATATGTTTCAGTACATTGCACTTTTTTCTCTTTCATTGTAAAACATTTTTATTTTCCTTCTTGAAGTTTGTCTTGATGCTATTTTTATTCATAGTGAATAATTCACTTTTCATGAGTTTGCATGTTTTCTGGTGTTTTCATTGTTGTTGAAATCCAGCTTTAGTCAGTGGTTCTTAGATAGAATGCTGTGTGTTACTTAAATTTTTTAAATCTATTGAGACTTGCTTTGGTTTCACATATGTGGTCAATTTTGGAGAACCTTTCATGAGCTGCAGAGAATAAAATATAGTGTTTGTGTTTAATGTTCAGAACATGTCTGATAGGTCTATTTAATTTATGTTATTTAACTCCAGTGTTTCTCTGTTTTATTTTTGTCTTGATGAACTGTCTATTTGTGAGAGTGGAATATTGAACGCATGCACTATCATGATGTGAGAATCAGTATATGATTTTACCTGTGGTAGTGTTTCTTTTATTAGCTTGGGTGTACTTGTTTTTGGTGCATTAATGCTTGTAACTATAATATTCTCTTGGTGGTTTTTACTTAAATGAGTATGCACTCTTGTTCCCCATTTATTCTGCCTAAGTTTGGATTGAAGGCTACTTTGTCAGGTATTATAATAGCTTCACCTGCTTCCTTCTTGTGTGCATTTGATTTTTAGTACCTTTCTATACCTTTTGACCCTATGGTGATGTCTACCCAGGATGAAAAAAATGTGTATCTTGGATGCAGTGGAAAGATGAAGCCTCTTTTCTAATCTAATCTGGTAGTCTGTGTTTTCTCATTGAGGAGCTGAGACCATCAATATTTATATTCTTAGTGAGCAGTGTTCATTGATATTTGTTATTTTGTTGTTATTTTGTGAGTATTTTCCCCTCTTTTGATTTACTGTTCTCAGAATCTTTGTTCCCTCTGACCTGTTAGTTGTAGTTAAACTCTTCAGACTTAAGTTTTCCTTCTAGTGCCTTTCTGTACAGATGGATTGGTAGATAGATATTTCTTAAGTATTTTTGTCATGGAATATTTTTCTTCTTCTGCCAATTGTGATTGATAGTTACATGAGCTAGTATCCTTTTCTTCTCAGAGTTTGTTACCAGCAGCCTTTTGGAGATCCTATTCCAAGGCTGCTTCCACTATGAAAAAATCCACTAATGTGGCAAGGGCTGGACTTTTCTAAATGAGGAAACACATGCTTTCTGATGGTAACTTTCTCTTTTATTTCAATTTAAATGATGTCTTTCTTGACAATCTTCTACCCAGTTACATCTTTTTACATATAGCTACATATCTCTCTTTATATACATATAGCTGTCTCCTTCATAATCATGCATCTCTACACATGGTTATATCTCTTTTTACACAGTTACATTTCTCTCTCCAGCTATATCTGCCTTATACGCAGCCACACATATCTATACACAGCTACATCTGTTTTCAAACAGTTACACTCTCCTCTAAGATACATACCTTCATATTTCTTTTTCTTTACACAGTTATATCTCTTTCCACACAGTTACATTGTCCACATAGCCATATGTTATGATAATGTTTCCTGACCAGCAAGGGACCTGTCGCCTTTGACTCCCAAAATAAACACACAGATGCTATATTAATTATGAAACTGTTGGTCAGTGGCTTGGGCTTCTTATTGACTAGCTCTGCCTTAATTATTAACCCATTTCTATTAATCTAAGTATTTCCATAGGGTCTTATCTTATTGGAGAATACCTGACTTGCATCCTCTCTTCCTGGGCCCACATGTTGACTCCCCTCTGCCCATACTTCCTAGAATTCTCCTCATCTCCTAGCCCCACCTATCTTCCTGCCTGGGCAATAACTGTTTTATTCATCATTCAATAAGATAAACATATACACAGAACATCCCTCCATCAGCCACATACTTCTTCCTTCATATGCACCTTTTCTATTCAACTACATTTCGATATCTCTCTACCCACTCCTATATAATTAACTCAGTTCTATACAATTACATCTCTCCACACTTCTCTTTCCTCTGCACATTCAGCTCCATCTTTCTATGAACACACACACACACACACACACACACACACACACACACACACACACACCCCTCACGTTTCTCTCCTAATTCCCCTGCATTTCTCTGGACAAATATGAATCACAACTTCAAGGTCATACAACATTTCTTGAGTAAACAATAAGAAACAGAGGCAGAACTAATCATACAGTTTCACTCAGGCTAGGGAGATCACACTGACTGGGCAGTGAGTAAAGTAAACACATAACTCTGGGCAGTCAGGGTTCCCAGTCAGAAAGTGGCATTGAAATTCAGCACTTAAACAATAAACAGTTAGTTGGCTGAACCTTGAGGTTAGGAGACTATGCAGAAAGTACATTGCTAAGAAAGTTATATCTACTAAAGTTGCTTCGTGCTCTGACTTTGAATCAGCAATAAACACCTGGGAAATTGACCTCTTGTATTTGTCTTTAGGGACAACCAGATATTTGTCTCCAGGGGCAACCAGTTTCCTTTGAATTTGTTCTGCATTCTAAAATTAGCTGTATTTGTGACTGAGAATAATATTATTTTCTTATGTCAGGTTAAGTAATGAAAAGTATCCTAGTGCTATTTCTAATCATCAGAATTATACACGGTAAGTAGGAATCATCTTCCTGACTATCCACAGCTATATATGTGGTTAGTAGATGGAATATTTTCAGAAGATAAATACACAAGCAGTGGGAATAATACCCATAGCTGTTTTTAGTGGCACAGAAGAAAAAATACAGACAGAGACAAACAATTATTTACAGCCATTGACACCACAGCTTTCCCAAGGGTGGCTCCCCCATCAGGGGATTATTCGTCTGGTTGGTCGGCCTATTGAATACTAGTTGTCAGCTATGTATACTCTCAATGGCCTCTGGCAGGTTGTAAAACATATGTCCTGACATTTCTAGCTTTCATAGTCTCCATCAAAAAGCCAGATATTTTCCTAATAGAAGTTATTTGTTTTTTTCCTTTTTGGTATATCATACTATGTTTTGTATATTAGTGTTTTGGTTATTATGTATCATGAGGAATTTCTTTTCTAGTCCTTTCCATTTGGTATTCTTCTTGTACCTTGATAGGATTTTCTTTATTTAAGTTGAAAAAAATTCTTCTATGATTTTCTTAAAAAATATGTTCTACACTGTCGAGCTGTTTTTCTTCTTTCTTTCAACATATTATTCATAGGTTTAGTGTTTTCACATTGTCCCCAATTTTCTGGCTGCATCAGGACTAAGATGAATTCTATA
Source organism: Cricetulus griseus (assembly GCF_003668045.3). NCBI lineage: Eukaryota > Metazoa > Chordata > Mammalia > Rodentia > Cricetidae > Cricetulus > Cricetulus griseus. The sequence continues at coordinate 205,942,847 of NW_023276807.1, read as the reverse complement.
GAGATCAAAATGGAGGATAATAAGGATAATAAAAATTGCCTTCATGCATCTCAACCTATAGTGGCCAGTAGAGATTCCTGGTAGAAAGTGTTTCTGTCAGTCAATAGATGATGCAGAGGAATGAAGATGTAGTGGAATCAATGGCTGGAAGAGGTGGTGGGAAAGAGTTGGGGTAACACAGGGACTTCACCAAGCATAGAACCCAGGTAATAAAGTCAGAATGGGAAGTAGGATCCTGCAGGTGAGCTACAGCAGGACTGAGAGTAATCTGGAGAGAATGTAGTCAAATGATTTCTTTTATAAGTTGCATTTGTCATAATGTTTTATTAAAGCATATAAAATTAAGTGATGAATATTTGTCCTGAACAACTCAGAGCCATTCTACTTGGTAACTTGTGTTCTTAATATGTGACAAATGTCACAAAGGCATTGATTCTCTTAATTTCATGGCAGAAAAATCACACCAAAAGTAATGTCTCCACTCAAAATATAAAAATGCCATTGCAATAGCCTCTACTGAAAATGATTCAAGAGAACAAGCTGACAATGAATTCAGAAATATCACTATGACTATATTCAAATAATTTTAAAAAGCCAAAGACATGAATAAAAATATAAAGTCAATCAAAGACATGAAAATAGAGTTTAAAGTTTTTAAGAAAATACAAACTGAAATAAACCTGGAAATATGAAACTTACCCTTGAACTATGAGCATGGAGAATGGAAAAGGATACCAAAATGGGGGTCACAGAAATTATCTTCAATAAAATACTGGAAGAAAATTCCAAAAATCTAGAGAAAAACAAGCACATCCTGGTATAAGAGATCAACTGAATAGTTAACAGATGAGACCACCAAAGAATTTCTCCATGATATAATTTATTTAAAATATTATGAGTAACAGAATATAGAACATTGAAAACAGCCAGAGAGAAAAGTTAAATCCATTAATAAAGGCAGATACATTGGCCATAACTGACTATGAAAATCCAGGTAATTTATCCAAGAAATCATAAATACACACCATACCAATTGTATTAAGTAGGTTGTATCCATATATCTGTGCAATTATACACATGTATAATAATTATTTTTTAAAAAGAAGCCCTGATTTTGTAATGGAGTGAAAGGAGTACATTCAAGGGGTGGTAGGGACAAAATGGAAATGCAAAAATGATGCAATTATGTTTAAATTACATATATATGAATAACAAAAGATGATTTCACAGAATGCTTTAAAGCCAGAAGGGCCTTCAAAGATGTACTAAATTTCTAAAAAACAATTGTAACCAAACTCTACCCAGCAAAAGTATTTACTAATATTTAAAAGAAATTAAAATTTTATAAGGTAAAAACAGATTAAAGGAATTTATTGCTGCTAAATCATCTCTACAGAGAATACTAGAAGCAATTCTTCAATATGAAGAGAATGATAAAAAAAAAGCCAAGAGACTATAGGAAACAAAGAAAAATTGCCAGAATAGTTAAATAAAAGACACCTGAAAAAAATACCACAAAATGAGAGGAATAAATAATTTTAATAAAAACTCTTTGTATAATGGTCATATTTACCAGTAAAATTGTAATAATAATGGATAAGAAAACAGGATCCATCTTTTTGTTGCTTGCAATACCACATTAGGTAACTTTCTGTTGCGGTGATAAAATACTATCTTAGAGTTTCTCTTGCTGTGAAGAGACACCATGACCAAGACAGCTCTTATAAAAGAGAACATTTACCTGGGGATGACTTACAGTTCTCAGGTTTAGTTCATTATCATCATAGCGGGAGGCATGACATCATACAGGCAGACATGGTTCTGGAGAGGTAGTGGGAACTCTACATCTTAATCTTTAGTTACGCAGAGAGCTATTTTACTAGGCCTAGATTAAGCTTATATGAAACCTCAAAGCTTGTTTCCACATACTTTCTCTAAAAAGGCCACACCTACCTCAACAAGGCCACACCTCCTAAAAGGGCCAACCCCTATGTGCCAAGCATTCAAACACAAGAGTGTATGGGGGCCATAACTATTCAAACCACTACAAATACCCCGACCAAGGCAATTTATGTAAAACGGAGAGTTCATTTGGGTTAAGGGTTCCAAAGGGAAATGAATCCATCGTAATCAGGAGACATGTAAAAAGCAGAAGACATTGTGTCAGACTCAGAAGTTGAGAGATAACATTTTCAAAGATAAACATGAAGTGGAGTGTGATGATATATTATTTACGATTTATTAAAGCTTGCCTGAGGATTCAAAAAGCAAATTCAGCCACAAACCATAGAAGCCAGGCACATACCTTTAATCCCATAAGCTAGGAGGTGGTGGTAAACAACTTTAATCCTAGGACTCAGGATTAAGAGGTAGATGGATCTCTCTGAATTCAAGGCCACCCAGGGATACATGAGATTGAATCAGTCTAAAAGAGTAACAGATCACATACCTTTAATCCCAGCTCTAGAAGGATATAAAAGATAGAAGTAGGGTCTTCAGTATTTAGTATCAAGCATTCATTCTCCAGCCAAGCTGAGGAAAGGTTACAGTCTGAGGCTTGGTTAGAGCTCATGGGGACAGGATTAGCCATTCACCCTGAGGTAAAGGTAAAAAGTTAGTGGACAGCTGCTTTGCTTTTCTGATATTTAGCTTGAAGTTTAAATTCCAATATCAGTCTTTGTGTCTTTCATTTATCATGTTACAGTAGAGAGAGTGAATTGGGTATAGGGCAAGGCTATATTATTTCAAATCCCAGTAATATACTTTTTGGGCAAGACTGAACTTTCTAAAGCTCTTCTCTAAAGTGCTACCACATGAGAATGCAGAAAGTTCACATCTCCACTTATATGTATTAATTAATTTGTCTTCTACCAGATTTAGAGTGTCAGACTTATATTGAGGTTCTTGAACTATTTTGAGTTGACATGTGTAGAGTAAGGGATAAAAATACATTTTTATTTTTCTGTATGCATACATCTAGTTTTCCTAATACCATCAATTAAACATAATGTCTTTCCTCCAATGTGCACTGTTTTAGGAGCTTACTTAATAAAAAAATGTGGCTGTAAGTGCATGGTTTCTTGTGTGCATAGTTTATTATTTTCCATTAACTTATGTGTCTGTTTTTGTGATTGGGTATGATATTTCCTCTAGTATTATTACCAATCTTTAGTCTTTTAAATCTTCCATTTCCTACATGATCAAGAATTTATATATAAGCTATATATTGAAGATGTGCTAAAAATTTTTATGGATTGTTCTTTGAAAATATCCACAAAATGGAAATTAACAGTAATGATTTGAAGTAATGTGTGGAAAAGGAGGCTCCACTCAATAAATCATTCTAAACTTATTATATTACCATCAAAACACCAAGGATATCATGGTTGTTATAATCAAGGTACCACATGGGCAGAAACACAGCTCATTACAAGGCCAAGAATTAAACACAAGCATCTCTCTTGGTCATACTAAAATTGCAATAGCCTCATTTTCTAACAACTCCCACTGAGGTTTAGATTTCCCAGTACTCTCCAAATCTGTCTCCTGTAATTGGTCCACATCTTTAAAGGAAGTGAAAGATATTCTGAAGAATGGTATGCAGGTCATTAAAGAAAATTAGAATTAGAATTTCATTTTATATACTACTTTGAATACCATGATCCTCATACTGTATGCTAGGAAAGGTAAGTGAAAATACTGTAGAAAACAAATTCATTAAATTTATTATGACTAAAATGATACTTTTTTTGTGTGTGTGTTGGTCAGAAACAAGGTTTTATCCTTTGAGGCATTAAATCCTCAATCTAAGAGCTAACTTAACACCACTTTACAGTAAGCTAGAACTAATAAATGCTTTGAAAATTGAGAAAAATATTCTCTTAAGATTGCACTGTAGAGAAAAAAATAACATTAATTTGTCAATGACTAATTACAATGAATACAAGAAATATTATATGGTCATTCAAAACACTTATACTATAATTGAAAATTGCAGACTAGGGCTGTTATTCTTTTCAAGATTCAGGTGGTTTACAGAGTACATAAATATTTGTGTATATTCATAATTTGAGAAAAAAGAGGATGGGGTTGTGTTCTAAACTAGATATTTAGAAAACCCCTTAAAATAATTCTTAGACCATAAGTGGAGAAAATATTTATCATTGGATAAAGGAGAGAAATATAAGAAGTTTTACATTCAAATAAAAAAAGAAAATATAAATAAGAATATTATCATGAATACTCCCCAAAGTAGGAAAATCAGAATAGCTGGTTTCCAAATAAACAAGGCAGCCAAAGGTATATATCAAAAAAAAAAGATGGCAATAAATGTAAAACTATCTTAGATTTGATCTGTAAAATGCTTTTGATTATCTTGGAAGAAACTGTATTTGAATTCATGCAGTTGGAAAATACTATAAGGATGTATTTAACACATTTCATTTTATAAATGTTGACATATTTTCCATATCACATCCTTTTTAGTTTGTTCTCCATGAAGTTTATTTCAATTTAAAGGTATAATATGGAAATGATGTTGATTTTGTTTTGTGTAAATCCTACACTAAGTAAAGGGCTTTTCACATAGCTTATTTTGCTTATAATCATGTATTTCTAGATTACAAACTCTCTGCAAACAGATACTGCTTATATAAGAACAGTTGTAGTTAATTACATTTTAAGATCTTTCTTTTTTGTTGAATTGTATCTTGTAAGAAATTCATATGAGACATGAGTTCAAAGAATGTTTATCAATTTGTTAAAAAAATATATCCTTTCTATTTAATACATGTGTCATGTTGATATAAACCCAGATTTTGGTGTCAGATTGACTTGTTTTATTCACTAGCATTTATTCTTGTTAGCTATATAATTGTAAAAGTGTCAATAAATTGTACATCATAACTTCCTTATATATACATGGCAACATAATACTCTTGCACCATGTGTTGGCTTTGAGTACTTTATTGTCTATTAAATAAACAGCTTCAGTGCCCATTAATATTTAGAAAGAAGCATAGCATTTAGCAATCGTCTAACTATAATTAATAATGCTTTATTACTCCAGAAAGTATGAATGATGTCTACAAAACCCAATAAGATAGTTTAGCACTAAACGTTGTAACACAAAGAGAATCTATATATTCATGAAAAAATAGAGACACCTTGTTATTTGCTCATAAACCAGCTGATGCAAATACATGCATTTAAAACAAATGGTCTTTGTTGGGAATTGACAACAAAGTAGTTGAGGAGATAAACTTGAAACCACATAAGTCTGGGTCTGTGTTTCTTGAGATTTTTATAAAATGTCAAAAAGGATTAAAAGAAAAAATATTTTTAATGAATATGAAGATGGTTTCCATGTATAAATTGAATTATAATTTGTGTCTGTTTTAAAACACTAGAAAATCTTTCTTGATCTCTTCAGAAATACAGAGCAATGTATTTGTTGTTATAATTCTACATTTCTTTTAAATTTGAATAATCTAACTGTGAGGAATCCAATGAGATGGAGACCCTGATATATTATAGACAAAATAAACATCTAATACCATCTAATCTTCATTTTTATATCTATGTGAACAAATTAATGAGAAAAATGAAGATATATGAAAATATATCATTTTAGAAGATAAAATGATAGAACTTCCTCCTTTCAAATGTTTTCTATTTTGTATAAGAATATTGTTTTAAAATGTCATGGTGGATGAAACCATTTCAAGTTATACCCTAGTATGTTGATGTGTTTAACATTGCATGCTTTCAAATTGTATCAACAAATAGTAAAAATACATACATGCTAACAGTAACTGTGGCTTGCATTTGTTTTCCAATTCCTTGTATTTAAAGAACTTCCAGAAGCTTTCTGAATTGAATAAATGGATTATGAAAATGGATCAGCTGTGACAGAATTTATTTTAGTGGGATTTTCTGGAGATTGGCAACTTCAAACATTCCTCTTTGTAACATTTTCTTTGATCTATGGTGCAACTGTGGTGGGCAACATTCTTATCATAGTCACAGTGGCAGCTAATTCCACCCTTCGCTCTCCCATGTACTTTCTTCTTGGAAACCTCTCCTTTCTGGACATGGGTCTTTCTACTGTCACAACTCCCAAGATGATCAGAGACTTGCTTGCAGAGCTCAAGAGTATCTCTGTATGGGGCTGCATGGCCCAGATGTTCTTCATGCACTTCTTTGGGGGTGCTGAAATGACACTTTTGATAGTCATGGCCTTTGATAGATATGTGGCCATATGCAAACCCTTGCACTACAGGATCATCATGAGTCAGAGGTTACTGAATATGTTTGTAATACTTTCCTGGACAATTGGCTTCATACACACCATGAGCCAGATGGTATTGACAGTGAATTTGCCTTTCTGTGGTCACAATATTGTAAATAGCATATTTTGTGATCTCCCCTTGGTAATCAAGCTGGCTTGTATTGAAACGAACACTCTGGAGTTATTTGTCATTGCTGACAGCGGGCTGCTGTCTTTTATCTGTTTCATCCTCTTGCTTGTTTCTTACACTGTCATTCTGGTCACTGTAAAGCACAAATCACCTGGCAGGCTTTCCAAGGCTCTGTCCACTTTGTCTGCTCACATAATCGTGGTCACTCTGTTCTTTGGACCCTGTATCTTCATCTATGCCTATCCTTTTGGTAGTTTTGCGAGCAATAAAACCTTTGCTGTGTTTTATACTGTTATCACTCCCTTACTGAATCCTATTATTTACACACTGAGAAATCAAGAAATGCAAAAGGCCATGAGAAAATTATGGATCAAACAAGTTAACTTTGTGTAAACCTTATAGATTGAGCAGTACAATATTACCACAGCCTTTGAATAACATGGCTAGATCAGTTAAAGACTATTGATACTGTAATGTTTGACTTTTATATTTGTATCCAACACTAATAAAGAGAAATTTATGCAAATGTATTACTGTTTCATTAACAGGGATGATTTAATGTTATTTTCAACATATTTGTTTTGAATATTTTCCTTTTTTGAACCTTCAAATGTAAAGAAAACTTTCCTTAAATCGGCATATATCATAAAAATGATGGCATGTAAAACTTGGCACTGAATATGGCACCATTCATATATTTATAAATGCATGTAGAACTGACACCCGGTTCTAATGGGGGTAGCCCAGTGTCAGGGCTAGTAGTAGGAGCCATTGGTTATCCAGACACTGGACAACAATGGCCAGTCCCAAGTTGGATTCAATATCTTCAAAGACAGAACTGTCTAGACTACTAAAGTCCCAAGCCTAGCTTGAGATAAACTACAGGGTGTTTTGTTTCTCCATCAACTTAGTTGCTGTACATGAATCTACTGATATTTTAACCACTTTCTGTGGTCCCTTGGCCCCAGAGTCAGCACACAACTGCTAAAACTGCAGCCTCATGGGATTTCTCATCCTGCCAAGAGAAGCTCTGTGGCTGCTGACAAATGTAGTTTTTAACTAAATCTCTATCTTTCCATTTACCAATAAAGTTTTAGGAGTCAGATTTTGGGGTGAAACCCTGCTAGTTCAGAGAGGCTGAGAAGCCACCAGCTGATCTTCTGTTTTGGCCAGAGATCCAGCAAGATACCATCTCTCCAGACATACCAAACAGAAAAAAAATGCCAAAATGCCTCCCTACTTCTTCCTTTGCATCTCTCTATTCATCTTCCTGGCTTCTCCATAGTCTCTATGGCTAATTCCTGGCATCTAGTTGCTGACTCCACCTCCTGACCCAAGGCTACTTTATTCACAGCCTTGGGTTTCACGATGCAATCAAATATCCCACAACACGGAAGAACAAGAAAAGAGGGCTTCTGTCCTTTCCTAAGTTCCTGGATTCTGATCAAAGCTCTAGGACATGCCTCTCTCATAGACAACCACTCTGACAGATCATGGACTCTGAGCAATTTTCAAGTACATTTTACCAAAGAAATGACCCAGTGATAAACAAAGGAACTAAATCAGGGCTAGGAACAAGTTCTTCAGTCATTTCATGCAGGCCAATACACTGTGGTATCTACCAGAACAACAGGTCACAAAAATACAATATGGACTGTGTGATCATCTTAATCTGTTTCTGACTTAGACCAAATGCAAGTCAATGACTCTATATAGACATTGCATTTCAAACACTGCAACAGGAAGGAGATCTCTCTTGGCTGATCCATTGTCTGTGAGCTCATTGAAATCCTCCACTATTAAAACAATCCAAAAGAAACATGAGTAAAGGTGGGTCTATACTTCAAATCTTTCTCTGGAGCCAGATTTCTCTTAGTGCCAGGGCCTGTCACTCTGGCTGAATAGGACCAGGACTGTTGCTTAGTTGATTGTGCATTCAATGGGTCCCTGTCTTGCCAATTCTGTGGCTCTGTGGAAATGGGCAAGTGTCCCTGACTTATGCATAACTGTTACGTACAGTTGAAACTGGGAAGCAGATGGAGGGACAGAGATGAAAGGTGTCCAATGGAAGCATAAAGAGTCCATTACATGGAAACAAGCTTTGTGAACTTTAAGTGGTCATTCCTATTCATTTTGGGTCCTGATAGTTACTGAAGGGCCTAACCCTAACCCTAACCCTAACCCTAACCCTAACCCTAACCCTAACCCTTCCTAGTATCCTAGTGGATTCTACAGATGGAAACAACAACCCCACTATTTTTATAAGAAAGCAGAGTACTCTTCTCTGCAGTCTCTAGGATGAGATTTTCTCTTCTTACACATAGGATAGATTGTCTTGCTGCAGCATAAGTGTCTGGCACTTATCAGGACAATGAATGAAAGGAGAGACAAAAGAGTGAGGTGTCTGAACCCCAAGTTAAACAAATATCTGGGACACACACTCAAGAGTTAACAGCCCATGCTGAGCATCTAACCTGGCCATTCACACTCCCTTCTTAATTTCTGTATTTTACTGTCTAAGGCTTTGAGGTCTTAAATATGCTCAAGCCACATCCAGTGTCTCAGTTCTTTAGACTGGGTAATTGAAGACATTAATATTTAAAGCTATTATTGAAGGGTGTTGTTTTATTACATTTACTGTACTATTGATTTTGGCATTGTGTTTTGTTTTCTCAGTGGTATTATGTTCTTTAATAATTATGGTTTGTATTATTTCTTTGCACAGTCTCTATCCCATGTTCATTTTTCCTTTTAGCCTGGAATAACACTTTAGTAGAGAAGGGTCTGGACCTGTTATTTCTTCCTCAGCTACATGTCTTCTCCCTCCTTCCTCTCCCCAGCCTCTTCCCACCTATCTTCCTGCCTGGCTATTGGCCAAACAGTGTTTTATTCATCAACCAATAAGAGAAACATATATACAAAAGGACATCCCCCATCACAAACTTTTAATTTTTTTCAGTATATTCCATATTTCCTATGTGTTCTTTTCTGTCATTTAAATTTTTTATGTTCCTTGATTATTTGCTCTAGATCCTTTATTTTACCTTGAGATCTAATATTGTATCTTCTGCTTTATTTTTTCTATTTGTAGGGTTTTCTTTTCAGATTTTTAGTTGAGCTATTGGGACTTTCAATCCTATCTTCATTTCAAATTGAGTTCTATTCAATGTTTGTATGTCCTGATTAAACTCCATTCTCAAACCTTGGATTGTCTTCAATTATTTTCATCAGCCTTGTTTCCTTGGACATCACTGAGACATTAGTTCTTCAGATTTTTCTCCTTGATTTCATTAAGATGTTTCTTTGTGTTTTGTTTAAACTCCTTGAACAATTATTTGATGAAGTTTTTTATTGATACAGGTAATTATACAGGATGGGGCCAAAATCTGAACAGTAATAAGTCCAAAGATTCAGAGGTCCACAACCCATAGCAGAAGCTGTGGACCCAGGGTTGTAACAGTGTCTAATCCAAGGTAAAGCTCACATGGATGAAGGGCAGTCCATAAGCTGTTAGAAGCTGTGGAACACAGAGGGAACTCAAGCTGTCTGGACATATGTAGTTGGAGTTTCCTTGAATAACCAGCTCCCAAATAATGACACAGAGACTTCTTATTAATTATGAAAGCTTGGCCTTAGCTTAGGCTTGTTTCCAAACTAGCTCTCACAACTTAAATAAACCCATTTATATACTAATCTATATTCTACCACGTGGCTTATTACCTCTCTTCCATATTGTACATCAGACTTCCCAGTGTCCCACTGGTGAGATCACTACCTCTGCTCAGAACTCCTGCCTATTCTCTCCTGCCTAACTATTGGCCATTCCTCTCTCCAGCCCAAAATATTACTTTTTTGTATTTTTTTTATGTTTTGCATGATGAACAAAAGTTTATTTAGGTTAGTTATAGCATGGGAAATGATTAAGATATTTACTAGCCATTTTTCTTCTTTCAGAAATAAATCTCTGTTCAGATCCCAAGCCCACTTTTGAATGAGTGGTTTATTTGTTTGGCTCTCTGTTCTTAGAGTTCATTTTATACTCTGGATGTTAATCCTCTATCAGACATATAGCTGACAAAGATTCTCTCATATTGTGTGAGGTGTGGGCTTACTCTGCACTCTATTGTAGCTAAAACAGAAGTATTTTAGCTTCATAAGGTCCAACTTGTAAATTTTTGGCATCAATATTTTGGTCAAGTGTAGTCTTACTCACAAAGTACTTTTCTACATATGTATCATGTAGGGCCATGCCTGTGTTCTTCCAGCATTTTCAGTGTTTCAGGCTTCATATTGAGGTCTTTGGTCTATTTTTATTTAGTTTTGTGCAATGTAATAAATATACATCGAATTTCATTCTTCCACAATTTGAAAACCCCGTTTCACCATACCATTTTTGAAGACACTGCCTTTTCTCCAGCATCTGCTTTTGTAATCTCTAATATCAGATTGCTGTAGTTTGCTTACTCATGTTTGGGTCTTCATTGTTTTTTCTATTAGTCTTCTTTAAATTTTTTTAATTATTTGGTGAAGTTTATGAGAGTAAAAGAAATTCTTTGTCCTGGGATTTATCTGGGTAATTCTTGTGGAACTATTCTATTGAGTGGCTATAGGGGGCTGGGAGGCATTCTGTGTTGATCTTTCAGAGTGCTGGTATTTTTGTGGTGAGACCTGAACTTGTGGAGTCTTTAGTTAGTTTTATGTCTGATATGGGCATGGCTTGCTGGAATAGACACCATAGGATGTGCAGACTGGGTTGGGTCTGAAGGTTGAACATGGCATGGGTGTCGGGAAGTCATGTAGATTCAGTAGGCTTGTCTAGAAGGCAGGGTATATATATTTATCCAACCCTGAACATTAGGGGTTATGTACATGGGACTGACCAGACAAGAATAGGCACTAGATGTAGACTCCAGACTAGATCTTGGGCTTTAGAAGGGTGGACAGATGAAGTCAGGCTGAATCTGAAAGGAGAAGGTAGGACATGAGTGATGAAAATATTTGTGTGTGTGGGATCTGTTCTAGTTCACAGGATTTGTTTACTGGCCAAAGCCTGGAGGTTGAGGGTAGCATGCACATGGCTGAACAAACTAGGCTTGGACACTGGAAGTTGAACCTGAGTGATATCTGAGAATTAGGGTAGTGCATGGAGTGGAGAAGCAGGTAGATCAATCTTTGGGCAATTCAGTGTTGATGCTGGAATGAGGTTTTAGGAGCAGTCCTGGTTCAGTTTGGGTTAGGCAAGATTTTGAAGCTCAGGAAGAGATCATGTGTAGCATGATAGTATTCTCACAGTCACTCTTCAGGAGTCTGGGAAACATGATCAGAATGTTTTATCTGGCATTGGGCACTGGTGGAGTTGAAAATGCAAGTCTAGGAACCCTATTTAAAGAGAATGCCAAGGAAGGCAGTGTTGGATACCTAGTATTCTGATAAGCCTAGGGTCAGAGCTTCTGGCATGGGTCTAAGTGGGCCTCCCTAGAGAGGGGTGGTGCTAGGAAGAGGGGTTGGGTGTTGTTGACTGAGCAGTGTCAGTCTGGTGTCTGCTTAAAGACAGAATCAGGAGCACAGAGCTTATGGCAGTAGGAATGGAGCTGGTTAGAATGAGTGGAGTAGACTTGGGGAGGAGTCTAGGTTGGGGGTTACAGCAACTGAGGACTTTCAGTGTGGTGGGCAGGAGGAGTTAGCAATGCAAATTAGAGCTCTGGGATAGGATCCCAGTAGGTACAGACTGAGGGGATGTATGGAGTGAGTGAGTGAGTGAGTGAGTGAATGAGTGAATGAGTGAGTGAGCGAGAGACAGTAGGTGAGTGAGTAAGAATTTAAGTTCTCCACATTGGGATGGGAGCAAGAAAGAGTTCTTGAAGTAACTGGATGGGGCTTGCAGCACAAGTTGGGATTCCCAATGCTAAGATGGTGTGCTAGAGGTAGTGTAGAGAGGCAGAAGGAACACATGTTCCTAGGACAGGTCTCAAGGGTAGTTCTAAGTATTTGTTTTTTCTTTGTCTTTCGTTGTGTTTCTTCTGTTCTTACATCACAATTTTCCTGTGTTTCTAAATTATTGTATTTCTGGAGATATTTCCACGCAAGAATAGTGATGTAAGCATAAAATCATTTATTTTCAGGAGAGAAATGTTATCCATCTAAATTCAGCCTCTGCAAGGAAGAAACATGCTAAAAATGATCCTACTCTTCTTGCCTCTTTAGTTCACTTTTGAACATTACTGACACTATTCACCTTAAGTTAGTTAATAAGAAAAACTAAAACAAAAATCTCATTAATATTCTACTTTTATATACTATTCTTTACATTTTTATTCAAATTGTTTTATACAATATACTTTGATCATATTTTCCCTCCTAGAACACTTCTCAGATCCTCCCTATATCCATACCCACCTAATTTTATGTTCTCCTTCTCTCTCAATGTAAAGACCAAGAAAGAAGAATAAAAAACTTTAAAGGCAAGAATAAAAGAAAACTTCGAAAATCTAAACAGGCAAAGAACCAATAGGCCAAAATAAAACAAAATGAAACTCATATCAAATGAATATATGTAAATACAATATTAAAACAAATAATTTATTCTTTTGTTTAAGAGGACACTGTAAGAGGAACTGGACTGCAATGTACCATAAATGTCATTTATTTAAGAGCATTATTACTTTAAAAAATGGTACATGGGGGATTGGAAAAATAGCTCAGAGGTTAAGATCACTAACTGCTCTTTCAGAGGACCTGAGTTCAGTTTCCAGCAACCATGTGGTGGCTCACAACCATCTATAATATCTGGTGCCCTCTTTTGCCATGCAGGCATGCATACATATAGAATACTTTATACATAATAAATAAATCTTTAAAAATGATACATGGTACAGGATGATTTCTCTGTCTCTTCACCTAATAAATGCATATTCCAGTATACATTTTATTGACTAAGTCTTGTTAATTAACTTCTTCAAAAACATGAATGGATTATTATTTTACATGCATTAATATTTTGTTTTCCCTTGTGAACTTAAGTGCCAGACCATTATGATGTCTATGGTAATTGGAAAATTTAAAGCCTTATTAGGAACAGTGAGGTCTTAGATATCATCGCCTTTGATCATCTAATATTTAAAATGTGCTTGTGACTGTTGTACCTGTTTGAGTTGTTGTTCTATTAATTCCCTTTTGTATTAGATGGGTACTAATAAAATCCCCAAGCACATTTTGTTTTTCATAATAAATGTAAAGAGATTTATTTAATATTCTAAACATTTACCAACATGAGAAAACATATTTAAAGAAAACTTTTACATGATCAGTTGATTTCTTTCCAGTGGATGGAAAAGGATAGCTACTTTATTGAAAATACTGGATTCCCATTGAGGTAAAACTTTATTGTCATTCTTTATTTTTAAAAGAAAGACATAGGAATAAGAAATAGAAAAGTAATTATATATTTCTGGTACTACTTTTGCCTTGAAATTCATGAAGTCAGATCAAATGCTGCTGAAGCAGAATAAGACTGAGCACTAAATTCAACATTACTTCCTACCCTCTCACTAAATAATACTCCTGTCATATCTGATGCCCAAAATTAATTTAAAGAGGCTAATATTTTATTATAAACAAAAGGCAATAACAATATCTTTGGTATCCCCAAACATAAGTTTAATTTGAGTCTAATACAAATGACTGATTTTCCCTAATGCTGAGCCAAAATAAAATGAATAAAGAGATTAGCATCTCACTATATCAGAAAATGTAAGTAAACTTAATCTTACAATAAACTTCACTAATTTCATAAGATTGAAAACCACCCTGTAGCCCTGCTTATGTGAATTGTTTCTTGTTTTATACATGACCCTAGCATAGAGAAATACAAGGATCAAACTTGGAGAGCTGAAATTAAGAAAGAGTGATTTAGTCAAATAATCACACTGAGATCCTGAGGTCAACACCAAGGCAATCACAGAATCCCTACTAATATATCCGTTCATAATATTGTAGTATAATTTAACTTATCAGTGAATTATTTCTGAGGTCAGTTTAGATACTAACTACTAATCATGCTATTTTACTTTGATGCACTCTACTTTTGAGCAAAGCAGGTAAATTTATTATCCTCCATAGATGCAACTGCATAGTATTAAAAATCCATGTCTTGCCAAGTGGTGGTGGCACATACTTTTAATCCCAGCACTTGGGAGGCAAAGGCAGGTATATATGTTAGTTCAAGGTCAGCCTGGTCTATGAAATGAGTTCCAGGACAGCCAAGGCTACACAGAAAAACTCTGTCTCAAAAGGCCAAAGGGAAAACAATCCATGTCTTTTCTAAAATTATGTATGACTGAATTATACATAAAATATTTTATTCATCAAGTATAATAACTAGAGCTATATTTTGTGAACAAAAAAACATTATTTTTTCCAAGATGAGTCAGAAAGGGGAAAAATATGGAAGAGAATAGAGAGTAATTCATGAGTAAATTGTATAAAAACATTTCAAAGTGGAGAAAATTCAGAAGAAAAGGTTCAGCACTGACAAGTGAGAGAAACATTTCTAATCATTAACAAACTCATCAAAATGGACACATAGGAAGTATTTACTGTGCCCACTGTTCTTTGTAATGGGTAAAGTGATCCAGAAATAACTCAAAGAATTTCTGTGTATATGTGAATTTTTAATTATTTATTTTATTTTTGAGAGTATAATTTAATTACATCATTTCCCCCTTCATTTTCCTTCTTCCAACTCCTCTTTGCTCTTTTTTTTCAAATTCATGGCCTCTTTTATCACTAATTGTTGTCTGAACATAATTAGCTGGTAAGCATAGAGAACAAAGCAAAAAATGCTAACTGAAAGAATATGGGAGAAATAGAGAAAATGACTGACAGAAAAATTAGAGGAATACATTGCAAGAAAAATAAAGATAAACAATGAATCCCAAAAACACATGTGAAAGAGTACAAGAAATCAAGTCAGAATTGTCAGGGATCATATGGAGAAATAAGGCACAGGAGAAAACCTGCAAAGGTGATAGAAAATGAGATAGAGTGTAATGTACTCTGAGAAAGGGAGAAGAATGCTCTTTCTTCTGCATGTGTATTTCCAATGACAATTGTTTTCTTTTTTGTCAGTTGAAACATGCAAAATTAGAAAGTGCAAAGAATTAAGGCTTCTGTCTTAGCCTACACTAACAAGCATTCACCATCTCAACTGACTGGAGTAAAACACATGTTCCTTTGCAGGATGTTTTTCTTTTTTCAGACTTCTCCCCTTTGAACTTAAATTTTACAGAGAAATGTCCACTTGTTGCACTTCTATTCTCAATCACTGGCATTAGCACAATTTGAGAGTCACTGAAACAAACACAGAAATGGGAAGGGAAGAAGACAAGAGTTGGACAAAGATGTTAAATAACACAGGATTCCATACAATAGGCAAGAGGGACCAAGGTGGACACAGAAAAAAAAGCAAAGAAATAGGGAAATGGGCACTCTCTGGCACACGCAATTCTTCAAATTATGACTCCACAGATGAGTGAGAAGATTAACTAGGCATCAATGTTGTAATGCAACAATGTATGAGTAGGAGAGGGGGCTTTGAACTTATTTTTCTGAGAGACTTTTGCAGGAAGACTGTGGTACAAAAGTGATGGTCAGCAGGAGTATAAATGAATAAGTGACAAAGAAGCTCTTCAGTGAGTTCAAAGAGAGTCAAAGAAGGGTTTTCTCTCTTTAAGTTTGCTTACACTTATTACACATGTGATTGCTTATCTCTTAGTATGTGTTGGTGTGTCCAAATATGTGCCCACGAATTTTACAAACTTGTTCCATAACATTTGAATGCCATTTGTGCATAGTATTATTCACCTGTAAGCTCAGATATATGTGTAGTAATATAAAATGGATGGCAAAATTTCTCATAGGTTCTCTTTAGGGACTTATCAATCTGACTTTTCATTTTTCTATCCTCCTTTCTTTTGCTAATATGGAAAGATTATTAATAATTTCTGCATTTTTAATCAAAAATCTATCCTCTTTGAAATTACCCCTCAAATTAAATAGTAACATTTAACACATTAACATAATCAGCATTTGATAAGAATTGACAATTTAAGTGTACTATTCATTGATCATAAATATATTTAAGAATTGTACACATTTCTAGACTATTTTAATCATATTAAAGCTCTCATGGATGTTATAAACCTCCATTTCAGTCCTCACCCTAATTAATGCCTAATCAATTGTCTGCCTCTGTAGATGTTCCATTATGGAGAGTTTACGTGAATTCATTTTGTGACTATCTCCCTTCAAACACACACTATTTTAGGTGACTTACGTGCTAACATTTACTAGCAATTCATTGCTTTTTTTTATTTCCAAATTGCTTACAAGTGTGACTTAAGCACAATATTGTTTTTAGTTCAAGTCCAAGGACATCATTTTATATGCCAGTGATTTGTTGTAATAAATATTAATCTTTCCTTTAAGGCATTTACCCCAACAATGGAGTATGTACAATCTCACAAAATATGAGTGCTTATCAAAATGATTTTTAAAAATCATGACATCATAAATTACAGCACAAAATAAGATTATTTATGACATATAAAGAGAAGTTTCATTATTTTGTATAAAATGGATCTCCATGTGCACATCTCTGGACTGTATACACTCTACTCTGAAGAAAAGTATTCAGATGAAAATTTAACCATAGGTTTTTCTAGCATAAATGTAACTGTTACTAAGACAAAAGTTACAGATACAGAGGAAGAATGTTTTGATAAACAGTGGCATAATTTGTTGTAACTAAGTAAAAATTTCAATAATTAATGAAACACTATAAACTCCCTTATCTTTAAACAGTGAATATACATTTTCCCCTATCACTTGGCAGTGATAACCAAGAAGTTAACTAATTACATATTTAAATTATGTAATTTAAATTATGTAAAATTAATGATATTTTTTCACTTTTCTAAGTTATTAAAGAGCCATATTAGAATATATCTTCCTCATGCCCATTTCTTGCTTTGTTTTATGAGTTGAGACCATCATAATTTTTACACATACTGATTAAAGGTAAAATATGCTAAAAATTTGGGGAAAAGATACCATTTGAGTACCATTCTAGGATATAGGAGTCAGTATATTAAAGTAAACCGAAAGCAAATGCACTTGGAAAGTAATAAGAATGTAGGCACAGGATGTATATGTAGGGTTTGGCTGGTCAGAATATTAGGATGATATCTGTAAGTGAAGTGAAGGTACAGATTTTATTTGAGATCCTGAAGGTAGAATACAGGTGGGCAATAAAACAATGTGATGGGAACCACCAATTAAATAATTCAAAAGGAGTTAAGACCCAAAAAAGGAAGCATGTCATAGGAATTGAAATAGAGAAACTATTTCAAGTGCAGTTTTCTCTGTGATGATACAAAGAAGGAAAAAAAATCAAGCAAATATTCTAGCGGAAAAATTGAGTCACTACCAACCGAAACAATGAAATAACATAAAGAATGATTGATATAGCTGTGAAATTTGAACCAGAGTCATAAAATTTCAATTAGGTACAAGCATGGAATGAAATGGAAATGAAAATTTATATAGAACTGAGTCTTAGTGGGGATTAGGACAAACAGGGGCTAACAGGGTTGGTTTTAGCTATGGTGCACTGGTTATGGCAAACATTGTTTTCATGTGGATCTAAGGTGTGAAACAGAAGAAAAGGCATGTATAACACATAACATGTTTTATTCTATAGATTAGGAACTGATGGACACCAAGAACAGCTCAGTAGTAACAGAATTCATCCTCCTTGGCCTGACCCAATCTCAAGATACTCAACTCCTGGTCTTTGCCCTACTTTCCGTTTTCTACCTAATAATTCTTCCTGGAAATTTTCTTATCATTTTCACCATTAGATCAGACCCTGGACTCACAGCCCCACTTTACTTCTTCCTGGGAAACTTGGCCTTCCTGGATGCCTCCTACTCTTTCATTGTAGCTCCTAGGATGCTTGTGGATTTCTTCTGTGAGAAAAAAGTCATTTCCTACAAAGGCTGCATCACTCAGCTATTTTTTTTGCACTTTCTTGGAGCGGGAGAAATGTTCCTTCTTGTTGTGATGGCCTTTGATCGTTATATTGCTATATGTCGTCCTTTATACTACTCCACTCTCATGAACCCTAGGGTCTGTTATGCATTACTGTTGGCTCTATGGCTTGGGGGTTTTGCTCATTCCATTGTACAAGTGGCTCTTATCGTGAACTTGCCCTTTTGTGGCCCAAACCAGCTGGATAACTTTTTCTGTGATGTCCCACAGGTCATTAAGCTAGCCTGCACTGACACCTTTGTAGTGGAGCTCCTGATGGTCTCTAACAGTGGTCTGCTTACACTCTTATGCTTCTTGGGACTTCTGGCCTCCTATGCTGTCATCCTTTACCATGTCAAAGGACATTCTTCTGAAGGGAAAAGCAAAGCGATCTCTACATGCACCACCCACATTATAATTGTGTTTCTCATGTTTGGGCCTGCCATTTTTATCTATACTCGCCCCTTCCAGGCTCTCCAAGCTGACAAAGTTGTTTCTCTCTTTCACACAGTCATCTTTCCTCTGATGAATCCTGTCATCTACACTCTTCGCAACCAGGAAGTGAAAACTTCTATGAAGAAGTTGTTAAATCAGTATGTGGTTTGCTGACTGGATAAAAAAA
Source organism: Cricetulus griseus (assembly GCF_003668045.3). NCBI lineage: Eukaryota > Metazoa > Chordata > Mammalia > Rodentia > Cricetidae > Cricetulus > Cricetulus griseus. The sequence continues at coordinate 205,923,719 of NW_023276807.1, read as the reverse complement.
AAGAGAGAGAGAGAGAAAACAAAAAAGTGAGAAAATACTGTTTAAATAAATCAAACTGTGTAATTTATGCATGCATCGAATCAGTTCTTTAGCAAATACTGTGTAATGTACTACTTTTCTGATACTATTCTGGGCACATGGAAAAGACAGGTACAATTCTAGTTCCCCCAGGGTCATATTCAAATGAATGAAGTCAAGCCCGACTACTGAACTAGAAAAACCTCACCAGAACCAATGCTCTGGTATTTTCAGAATAGTATTATGCTAGCTATAGACTGGAGCGATGACCTTAGCTCTGGTTGTAAAGCAGGTTCCTGAGTGATATTTAACTGAAATCAAGAGTATTTAGGGGAAACAAAGCACACTTATAAAACAAAATAAGCATGATGGAAAGCACAGGAACACAGAGATTTGAATATTTAGGCACAGTTGAAAAACATAGATGGATTAGCATAGTTACAAGATAGTGAAGAAATACAGAGAGAAGTAGCAGAATTTAATTTAGATGAATAAGAACAAAATATTTTAGATTTTAGAATATTCCAGATAACTTCAATTATTGAAACCTTAAAATGATAAAATTGAAATGTATAAAGATTATTCAATGTTTTATATTTGATTTAAGACAAATCCTGAAAATTCTGTATAAAACAATATTTATGGATAATAAAATATTCATTGGAATGTTACCTGCTATGTGGGGTTTTTTTGCCTGAAAACAATACTTAGTTTTACTAGTTATAGGAAAGTGGAATAATTATAATACTTATCAAATATATCATAAAACAGTTTATGTATCTTAAAACTTCACTTTTATTTCTACAATATTGATCTTGTAGTAAAATTAGTTTTTTTTCTATTACTTGAAGAATTTCATTGGTGTTTCGATAGCAACTATTTTGAATCTCTAGACAATTTTGAGCAGTAGGGACATCTCAGCAATAATGATTCTTCTGTTCTTGAATTAAGAATACTATTCTTTTTGTCTAACATGTGAATTCTAGGATTTAGATTATTGGGCTAGTTAGCATGTGCCTTTACTTACTGAGAAATTTTGCAAGCTTATGGTTCATAATTCTTTTTCATTTCTGTTTTATAAATATCGTTCAGAGTTCTGTCAATTTAAGATATCTCATTCTAGTATAATTAAGTTATTCAAAAATAATACTAATTCCTGAGAGAAAATATAAATTTATATCATCGGTACATATATATATATATATATATATATATATATATATATATATATAGTTTCTTTCTTTCTTTTTTTTTGAAGTCTGGTTTCTTTTTTTGTTTTTTTCCAAGGCAGGGTTTTCTGTGGCTTTGGAGGCTGTATTCAATGGGAATGAAATTAGGATTTACAGTCAATTACTATTTCATTTATTATCGTACTGCTTAAAATAGCAAGGACATGGAAATCACATAGACAACACACATACACACACACACACAAGCACACACATGCATGCACAGGTGTGCACATGCATGTGTGTCTGTACCCCACAAATGACATTGTATTTTATGTCAGTTATAAACAGACTCTGTAGTAGCTCAGTTGGTTGAATGCTTTCCTTACATACACAATACCTTAGATTTAGTTTCTAACATCACAAAAACTACAATAAAACAAAATAAAAATTTAAATATCTAGGAATGAGGTAGAGTGAGAAATATTTAGCAACATCTTTGGGTTTTAGAAACAAATATGGAAAAATATTTATCTTTAACCTAAACCCTCAATTTCTTGTGCTTTTTCAAGAAAGTTTCAATTGTTCAATAGCCATGGAGAAATTGCCAATGAGATGAAACAAAAAAAAAAGTGTATTTTCAAGTTGTATTTGTTGGCATATTCCTGTAATTTTGGGACACTTGAGACAGAAGCTGAGTCAGGATGATGCCAGGGAGTCTGAAGCCAGTGGGGCTGAATAGCGATACACTGTCTCAAAACATAAATTATCAAAAAATTCATCTTAAATCATTATTAGATTTTCAAAGTTTACTTATTTAACTACATTGTTGAACCACAAAGCTAGAGAGTCACTATCTCTGCTGTCTTATTAAAAATGCTTTATAATATATTTTATTATGTTAATGCATTTGTTTTGTGGAGGTCAGAGGGCAACATTCTAGACTCTTCATCTACCACACGGTCAGGCTTGGTGACAAATGTGTTTATCCACTTAGCCATCTCATCAGCCATTCCATGCTGTCCTAATGTTGTTGGATCTTTGTGAAGACATGCATAAAGCTTGAAATTTTATATTTTGGATTCATTGATCCCATACATTCATTAGTTTATCCGTGACTATTTTCCCTTCTCATCAATTTATATGTACTTTCAGTTTAACACACAAAATAATGGATTTCATGCTGACATTTTCACACATATATATTGTACTTCACTCCTATTCATTTCCCTATCTTTCTTTTCAATTGAAAAATTCTTTTCATACAGCATATTTTGATCACTGTTTGTTTCTGTCCCCCCCAGTTCCTCCCAGTTCCTCCCTTCCCTTCCACTCGCCCTACCCCACACCCTTTCTTCTTCTCTTTTATTAAATAACAATCAGGCAAACAAACAAAATGCTCCAAACAAGCCAGCATTTTAAAAACAGGAAAAAGGCAATATTAATCAAAGGTTATTGTGTATTACCTCCCATTTCACTGTAAGAATATTTTTTTCTATATGTTAACAAATAATTGATTTTCACCAGGCAGTGGTGGCTGACTCCTTTAATCCCACCACTTAGGAGGAAGAAGCAGATGGATCCCTGAGTTCCAGGCCAGCCTGGTCTACAGAGCAAGTTCCAGAACAACCAAGAGAATCCCTGTCTCAAAACACAAAGACAAAAAATATTGTCTATGGATTTTCTCATAACCCTTGCTATGAGTAAATATGATATACTTTAGTTTTTGTATGTTGAATTTACTTGGATAAATATTTAGCTTAAATCATCAATGTTTTAGCTAAAACAAGAAAATTTAAGTTTCAACAAACCTATCATCTCTGACAGGTTGACTTAGTGATGCAATCACTTCAATCAGAGCTTCCCAGGCAATGTGTTTTCTATAGAAATTCACATGAGCCCACACATTTGTGACCTATAGAAATCCTTTGAATTGAGGGGAAATTTATAATGTGCTTCTGAATAATCCTCATGGGTAGTCTAGACCAGCATTATCTATAAGTTTCCAATGCTCAATTTGCTTTAAGCAAGGGAACTTTATTTATCATATATTTGACTGGAGGTAATGAGGATATATATATATATATATATATATATATATATATATATATATATTCATAATGTCACTGCATGCATGGTACAGGACCACTTCTTGGCCAGAATCAGTAGGTATAAACAGCACTGAAAACAAAGTACAATTATACATTTCAATTAAATATAAGACTTACACTAACTTTATGACAAAATAAAATCTGTATTATTCAGTTCATAGGGAATGAATTTGATCAGTTAGAATTTGGACAAGAACACCCTGCAAGAAACAAATTATCTACAAATGTCACTTGCACCCCAGACTCAGGTATTCACTGTTACAGTTTGAACTTGAGTTTTTGGTGCACAAACTTGTATTTATTAATTGGCAGGACTCTGAAAACAATATGACTATGATAATATATAAATAAAAAAGTTCTTTATTGTCTAATATATCCTCTATGATAAAGATGATAAATTTAGTTAAATCTCAATGATAAAATTTGGGGAGTATTGACATATTGTTTCAATATTTATTTATTCATAGTTTTCTTTTCATTAATTGATTATATATTGTGATTCAAAAAAAGTTATAGATGTGAAACAAATGATATGTGAGACAATACTTAATGTATTGTTTTGAATTTTAACTCCTTTTTAATTTTACCAAGGCATATTCTTTCTATAGCAATTAGATTCATGATAACAGTATCTTTCAAGTTTATCGTGCACTTTAACCATATTCATAATACTACCTTCTCCTTCTTTCTCTATGTCAAACTTTTGCTTTCCAATATTTATATTGTGCGTGTGTGCGTGCATGCTTGTGTGTGTGTGTGTGTGTGTGTGTGTGTGTGTGTGTGTTTGAGTGTGAGTGTGTTTTTCAGGAATATCATATACACGCAAAAACATTTTATTATATTTTTGAAATATTTTAACAAAATAAAATATAATAAGATAAAACAAAAGCCATCACATCAAAGTTGGGCAAGGCAAACAAACACAAAGAAAAAAATCCAAGAGAAGGCACTAGAACCAGAGGCCCACTCATTCACACACTCAGAAGCCCCATAAAAATACTAAAATGAAAGTTCCAATATATATACAGAGGACCTAGTGAAGCTCCATGTTGGCTCTGTGCTTCCTGCTTCAGTCTCTGTGGCTTCATTTGAGCTTTATCGGTTGATTTAGAGGGCTTTGCTCTCCTGGTGTCCTCTATCATCTAGCTCTTAAACTTTCTACCTTACCCCAGGGTTCTTTGAGTTCAAAGTGGAGGAATTTGATGAGATATCCCATTTAGAGTTGTGTGCTCCAAGGTCACCCACTCTCTCTCTGTGTAATGTCTGGCTGTGAGTCTCTGTATTTGTTCCCATCTGCTGCAGGAGGGAGCTTCTCTGATGGATGATTGAATAAAGAACTAGTCTTTGAGTATAGTAGACTATCATGAGGAGTCATTTTATTGTTACTTTTCTTTTTAGACCAGTTGCATTTGGTTTTACACTAGGTCTCTGGGCTATATAGTCTCTGGTTCTTGGTCACCTTCACAGTGCCAATATGGATTCCATCTCATGGAGTGGGCCATAAGTCAAATCAGACATTTGCTGGCTATACGCACAAGCTTGGTACACCTCTGCCCTCTCAAAGGAAAGGACATAACACCTGTTTGTCCCATCCCAATGTTGGGAACTGAAGATCCCATTTGACCAGCACCATGTGTTGAGAGGATGCTGTCTTTTGTCCAGTGTGCATTTCTGGCTTTTTTTTTTTATCAAAATGTGGGAGTTCACAGGTGTGTGTACTTATGTCTGGATCTTTAAGATCCATTGATCAACAGATGTGTTTTAATGCTAACACCATGCTGTTTTATTAGTATACCTTTGTACTAATACCTTAAATCATAAATAGTGAGACCTCCAGCAGTTCCTTTATTGTTCAGAATTGTTTTAGCTATAGTGGGTTTTTGTTTGTTCAAATGAAATGGAGAATTATCTTTGCAAGATCTGTGAAAATTGTCTTAAAATTATGATGGCGATTGCATTGACTCTGTAGATTGCTTTTGGTAGGGTGACCATTTTTACTATGTTAATCCTATTGATACATGAGCATGGGAGATCTTTCCATCTTCTGATATTCCATTGTTAAGTTTTAGTTGGGTTATTTGTTTTCTTGATGTTTAGCTTTCAGTTCTTTGTATATTCTAGAAGCTACTTCTCTGTTGAATGTATATTCGTATGGCAAAATTTTTCTTGTTTCCTGTGGGTTGCTTATTCACTACATTGACAGTTTCCATGGTAGAAGATTCTTAGTTTAATAAGTTCACATTTATTGACTGTTGGTCCTCTTTCCTATGCTGCTGGAGTCCTTGGCACAAAGCCCTTGCCTGTGCATGTAAGTTGAAACATACTACGTATTTTTTCCTCTAGCAGTTTCTGTATACTAGGTTTTATATGGAGTCCTTGATCCATTTGGAATTAAAGTTTGTGCATAGTGACTGAGATAAGAATATGATTTCATTTTTCTACATGTTCACATCCAAGTTTCCAAGCACCATTTGTTGAAGAGATTGTCTTTTCTCCAATGTATATTTTTGGGAAATTTTCAAAAGTAAGGTAATTGTAGTTGTGTGGATTGCATCTGCAGTCTTTTCCTTTCCATTGACCACGTGGCTGCTGTTTTTGTTTGTTTGTTTTTCAGATAGTGCTGTGTTGTTTTTATTACTGTGTGTCTGTAGTACAATTTGAATTCATTTATGCAAACAGAACAAAGAGAGGTAACAATAAGCAAGGCAAGACTATAAACCCTCAAAGCCTGTTTTTCCCCTGTAACATACCTTCCTCCAGCAAGGCTCTATCACCTGAAGGTTCTATAACACCAATCTCCCACCCTCCACACACACACAAAAAAAACAGCTCTCCAAACTATAGATACCAAGTCTTCAAACACACTATCCTATTCTATTGAGGGACATATTACCTTCAAATCACAATGTGAAACAATTCTAACTCTTACTTCTGGTGGGAACACAAGCATGTGATAGTGTGGAAAAGGAAAAAAAATCTGTTGAGTAGAAACATAAATATTTCCAGGAGATAAGTTGAAAGAAGGGAGGAGAAACGGCAGGATAAATAAAGAGTACAGAGAATTGTCAAATCTAAAACTACTAGGTACATTACTGGAATTGCGACTTGCTGTCCACAAAATTGAATCCTAGTGTCAACTATAGAATTTCAGTGACAAAGCTGACTTCCAGAAAGTTTGATGATAGTTAGGCACATGGCCTTGGAGTGAACAAAGACTATAAAAAACTCTGTGTATTTGCAGATCAAGTTTTCTAAAACCTTAAAATTATTTTTAAAAGTCTTCACAGTTTTAGAATTAGGATGTTAGATGTACATGATTAAATATGCAATGATTTTACAAATCAAAAGAAAATATCAATAATTACATCAGGTATGGTTCAAAATAAAAAATATTGCAAGACATAAAATTGACAATTCATAGTAAGTGAGTAAAAAGTCATTTAGTCAGGAAAATATAATAATGTTAATTGAAAACCTCAGTTACAAAAGGTAAACTCTACAATAAAATAGATTTTAAATTTTAAAAAATCATTTTAATCCTTTTTTCATAATGAGTGGAAGTATGCAAAAAGTCTCCCGAGATATAGGGGAATCAAGGAAGAATATGATCAATATTACAAAATTGATGCTTATAGAAAATTTTCATCACTCTATTTTATGCTCGGTAGACATTTATTAAGTTATCCCATAACCTGATCCACAGAACAAGTATTAAGCATTGAAATGTATTCAAGTCATACAATATTTTTACATAAATACATAGTCAATCCTTATTTTGTAAGAAGAGGATATTCTTTTTTACTTTTATTTCTTTTTGATAATTCACATTTTGCTGCCTTCCTCTTTTGATTGTAAATGTCACATGACTCGCATTTAAACTCCTGCTGTTTTCTTTCCTTTTTCTCTTTTATTAAACATAGATTCTTTTCTCATATGATATAATATAATATAACTTGAATACAATTTACCCTTCCTCTATTCCTCCCAATTCCTCCCCACCTCCTCTCTCATTTGGATCCATTCCTTTTCTGTCTCTCATCAGAAAAGAAGAGGCTTCTAAGAGATAACAACAAAATATAATAAGATAAAACTGAATAAAGAAACCTATGTCCTGGCATTCAGGGTTGAAACACATTTTCAAAGAATACTGACCAAAAGCCTCTTGTCACCAAGCCAAAAGGCACCTTCTCTATGAAGGAAAACTAACTTTCATGGATCCAAAGAAAAGGGAAACCCCGCCTACCCTAATCTGGGACACCTGACTCCAGAGGTCTGCTCTTGGGATCTGAACTCTGCCAGCGGGCTCCAGCACACCAAGAGACTGCCAAGACCCCAGTAACAGTCCCACCTCCATCCACCCATCCAGGAGAAAAGCACAGACATCAGAGTATTGGAACTGTTTGCATCTACCAAAAGGGAACCTTGGTTCCATACTCACCAGGAGAGGAAGAGACTCCTACTACACCCACCAGAAGAAAGGATGGGAAAAAGACAATATAAAAGCACATTCAACAACAGAAAAACCAATCTGACATCACCAGAGAAAAGGGACCATACACCAGCAAGAACAGAAAATCACAATGCAGATGAAGCAGAAGAGAATGACCTTAAAAAAATGTTCATGAAAATGATAGAAGACCTCAAAGAGGATATGAGAAAGTCCCTTAAAGAAATGGAAGGAAAAACAAACCAAAAAATACAAGATATCAACAAATCTTTCAAGGAAACACTTCAAGCCCAAAAAACTGAAATAGAGACAATAAAGAAAGCACAATCTGGAGGAATGCTGGAAATAGAAAAGCTGGATAAATGATCAGGAACCACAGATGCAAGCATAACCAACAGAATACAAGACATGGAAAACAGAATCTCAGATGCTGAGGATAAATTAGAAGAAATACATTCATCAAGAAATGAAAATCTTAAGTCCAACAAATCCTTAACACAAACTACCCAGGAAATATGGGACACCATGAAAAAAACAAACCTAAGAATAATAAATATAGAAGAAGGTGAAGAAATCCAACTCAAAGGCCCAGAAAACATATTCAACAAAATCATAGAAGAAAACTTTCCCAACCTAAAAAAAGACATGCCAATGAAAGTACAAGAAGCCTACAGAACACCAAATAGACTGGACCAAAAATAAAGGTCTCCTCAACACATAATAATCAAAATGCCAAACATACAAAATAAACAGAAAATATTAAAAGCAGCAAAGGAAAAAGGTCAAGTAACATATAGAGGCAAATCTGTCAGAATTACACCTGACTTTTCCATGGAAACTCTGAAAGCCAGAAGGTCCTGGATAGATATTCTACCTACACTAAGAGACCACAGATGCCAGCCCAGACTACTATACCCAGCAAAGCTTTCAATCAATATAGATGGAGAAAACAAGATATTCCTTGACAAAACCAGATTCAGACAATACATATCCACCAATCCAGCCCTACAGAAGGTTCTGGAAGGAAAACTGCAACCCAAGGAAGTTAACTACAACCAGAAAAATATAGGCAATAGATAATCCCACATTACCAACAGCCAAAAGAAAAACGGGATGGAAACCCACACATAATTTCACTACCACCAACAAATCCTAAACAAACAAGAATGAACAATCAATGGTCATTAATATCCCTCCATATTAATGGTGTTAACTCACCCATAAAAAGACACAGGTTAACAGAATGGATAAGAAGACAGAATCCATCCTTCTGCTGCATACAACAAACACATCTCAACTTCAAAGACAGACAGTACCTAAGACTTAAAGGTTGGGAAAAGATTTTCCAATCAAATGGATGCAAGAAACAAGCGGGGCTAGCAATCCTAATATACAATAAATTGGACTTTAAACTAAAAGCAATCAAAAGAGATGAAGGAGGTCACTACCTACTTCTCATAGGAGAAATCCATCAGGATGAAGTCTCACTCCTGAACATATATGCCCCAAATACAAAGGCATCCACTTCTGTAAAAGAAACATTACTAAAACTCAAATCACACATAAAACCTCACACACTTATAGTGGGAGACTTCAACACCCCACTCTCACCACTGGACAGGAACACCAGACAGAAACTTAACAAAGAAACAAAGGAACTAATAGAAGTTTTGGCCCAAACGGGCTTAACAGACATCTATAGAACATTCCATCCGAACACAAAACAATATACCTTTTTGTCATCGCCACATGAAACCTTCTCTAAAATCGACCACATACTTGGCAACATAGCAAACCTCAACAGGTACAAAATATTTAAATAACCCCCTGTATCCTATCAGACCACCATGCTTCAAAGTTAGAATTCAACAACAACAAGAATTACAGAAAACCTACAAACTCATGGAAATTAAGTAACTCAAAATTGCAAAATTCCTGGGTCGAGGAAGAAATAAAAAGAAATTAAAGATGTCCTCGAATTCAATGAGAATGTGGACCCAACATACCCAAACTTATGGGACACTTTGAAAGCAGTGCTAAGAGGAATGTTCATAGTGCTAAGTGCCCACATGAAGAAACTGGAGAAAAATCACACTAGAGAATTAACAGTGCAACTGAAAGCTCTAGAACACAAAGAAGCCAATACACCCTGGAGGAGCAGACGCCAGGAAATAATCAAATTGAGGGCTCAAATCAATAAAGTGGAAACTATGAGAATAATTCAAAAAATCAATGAAACAAAGAGTTAGTTCTTTGAGAAGATCAACAAGATAGACAAACCTTTATCCAAACTTACCAAATGGCAGAGACTGAACATGCAAATTAATAAAATCAAGAATGAAAAGGGGTATAAACAACAGACACAGAGGAAATAAAGACAATCATCAGGTCATACTTCAAAAACCTGTATTCCTCAAAATTCACAAATCTAAAGGAAATGGACCATTTTCTGGACAAATTTCACTTACCAAAATTAAATTAAAAACAGATAAGTTACTTAAATAGACCTATAACCCTTAATGAAATTGAAGCAGTCATAAAAGTCTCTCAACCAAAAAAAGCCCAGGACCAGATGGCTTCAGTGGAGAATTCTACCAGAAATTCAAGGAACAGCTAACACCAATTCTCCTCAATGTATTCCACACAATACAAGCAGAAGGGTCATCGCCAAGCTCCCTTTGTGAGGGTTCAATAACTTTAATACCCAAGCCACATAAAGACACACTGAGAAAGAGCAATTCCACTCTTAGGCATATACCCAAAAGAAGCACATTCATACAACAAGGACATCTGTTCAACGATGTTCATAGCAGCACTATTTGTAATTGCCAGAACCTAGAAGCAACCTAGATGCCCCTCAACTGAAGAATGGATAGAAAAAATGTCGTTCATTTATACAATGGAGAACTACTCAACAGAAAAAAAGCAATGGAATCTTGAAATTTGCAAGAAAATGGATGGAACTAGAAGAAACCATTCTGAGCAAGGTAACCCAATCACAAAATGACAAACGTGGTTTGTACTCACTCATCTGTGCATTTTAGACATAAAGGATTACCAGCCTACAATCCATACTGCCAGAGAAGCTAGTAAACAAGGAGGACCCTAAGAGAGACATACATGGTCCCCTGGAGAAGGGGAAATCGACAAGATCTCCTGAGTAAATTGGGAGCAAGAGAGGTAGGGGGAGGGAGCTAGGAGAATGAGAAGGGGAGAGGAGTACATCAGGGAGCAGAAAGGTTGAGTCTGGGGAAGAATAGAAGAAAACAAGAAAGGGGATGCCATAATAGAGGGAGACATTTTAGGTTTAAAGAGAAATCAGGCACTGGGGAAAGGTCTGGAGATCTACAAAGATGACACCAACTAACAATCAAAGCAACAGAGGAGAGGCTACCTTAAGTGCCTTCCCCTTATAATGAGATTGATGACTGTCTTATATGCCATCCTATAGCCTTCATCCTGCATCTGGTGGACGTAGAAGCAGACACTTAAAACTAATCACTGAACTGAACTAGAATCCAGTTGCAGAGAAGAACGAGTGATGGGCAAAAAGGTCCAAACCAGGCTGGTGAAACCAACAGAAACCACTGACCTAAACAAGGGGGAGCTCTTTGTCTCCAGAATGACAGCTGGAATACCAGCATGGTACTGATCCAGACCCCAGGAACCTCGGAAATCTATGGGACCTCCTATAGTAATTCAGTACTTATCCCCAGCATAGGTGTGGACTTTGGGGGCCCAATCCACATACAGGGATACCCCCTGAGCCAAGACACAGGGGGTGGGCCTCGGCCCTATCCCATAGGATGTGATAGACTCTGATGACCCCCTATGGAGGGCCTCACCCTCCCTGGGGAGCAGAAAGGATATGTGATAGGTAGGGTATTAGTTGGGGGGTGTGCTAAGGGAGGACCGGACGGAGTGGGAACTGGGATTGACATTTAAAACAATCTTGTTTCTAATTCAAATAAAAAATAAAAAAATAATAAGATAAAACTAAAACCATAATATCAAAGTGAAATAAGCCAACAGAAAAATAAAGGAGCCCCAGAGGAGGCACAAGAATCTGAGACCCACTCATTTACACATTCATAGTCTCATAAAATTCCCCAGCAGAACGCTATATTGTATAGCTGTTACAGACCTGTTTAGCCCTGTGATTTTTGCTTCAGTCTCTGAGAGTTCATATGAGCTGTGTGCAGTTGTTTTAGGGGCCTTTGTTCTCATGATCTGTGAGTATAGCAGAATATCATCACAAGCCATTTTATCACTACTTTTTTCTAAAGATCAATTTTACTGATTTTACCCTAGGCCTCTGGACTGTCCGGTCTCTGGATGTTGGTCATCTAAGAAGTGTCAGGTGTGGGTTCCATCTCATGGTGAAGGTCTTAAGTCATATCAGACACTGGTTTATGCTGCCAGTGTCCTAGCATATTTTGCAGTCAGAACAGTTTGTAGATCAATGGTTTTGCGGCTAGGTTGGCATTTGCATTCTCTTTGGGAAGCCTGCAGAGTACCTTTTCATTTCATAGACACTAGAAAATGGGGGTGAAGGCTCTATGTAGGTACCAGCTCTACCTCTCTATGTTCAATGAATTGTGTGGGCTTTGTCTTCAGCGATGAGGCCTTGAAGTCAGTTTGTGGAGAGCAACCTATTGTCTTGGCAATAGCCTGGGTTGTTGGAGTTTTCATGGAACCCTTTATTTTTCATAGTCAGAAACAAAATAACCCAGATTCCCATAAAGAAATCAACTGGTAAGTATACAATGAAATACTAGCCAATGATAAATTTAGGGTAGTATTGATTCAATCATATGATAAAGAAACTAAGTATGCTGAATGAAATAAATTTGGTCAGCAAATGGGATACATAAGATCTTATTTTGGTTGTATAAAACCCTGCAAATGGAGACTAACAGCTGGTAAGAAGCACAGGTTAGTAGTCAAGTGGGAGGGGAATGTGTAGAAGGGAAAGAGAAATATAAAGGGGTGAGTGAGCTGTGAAATAGTCACATATTCTGTCTTTACTATGATAACTTTCCATCTATACATATGCATATACATACACATATAATATAAAAATTATGTGAAATGTGAGCAGGTTACTGCATATCAAATGTACCAAAAGGTACACTAAAACCTAAGATATTAAAATAAAATAATTATGTTTAAACTAGCATTAGTTACCTTATTTGAAAATAAAACTTTGCTCCAAGAAATATACTGATCATGCATAAAATAGGAACAAAGCAGTCAGCTGACCAAAGTTAAATGCCTGTTTGGATGACCGGGACACGAATTATGGCATCCTGTCCATATCAGGATTTTCTGGTGATAATTATTTGTCATAGCAAACAGAATATGATCTGTTTTGCACTCACAACTAAAAGACCATTAAACTAATTGATTTGTTCATCATGATCAAATAAAAACCAAGACTACAGAATATAAAATCATTTTTTAAACCAGTAATTTTTAATGTTTGGTCTTTTTTGACTCGGGATGCAATTTGACACATTACCACTACCATGACCTCCCTGATATGATAAACTGTAGAAGTCTGACACAAACAGATCCATCTGTTTTAAGTAGGTTTTACCAGGAATTTTTTTGCAGAAATGAAAAAAGTAATGAATTCAGGAAATTAATACCAAAAGTAGGTTAGTTGCTGTAGCAAACCTAATGATGTGATTCTTAGGTATCTGAGACCAGTTGTAGGAGAAAAGGGAGGCAGTTGAAATTTTGAGGTATAAAAACGTTAGGGTGCTACAGCCAGTGATTTCTGAGCCATTATAGTGATGTCTTGGAAGACAGAAAAATGTCAGGAGAAACTTAGAAAATAGAGCTTGTAATATTCCAGAATGGATGATTTTTAAAAAATTACTATATCAGAAAATTGGATAAGGACTATTCATTTGACATTCTTAAGAATAGTCTGGCTGCATTCCAACCCTGTGCTGAGAATTTGAATAAGTCTGAATTTAAAAATAATGTTTGATGGAGAAATTTTTAAGGTAGGATAGGATCCAGTTTTTGGAATGGCTATTACTCACCATTCTTACCTAGGTCTGCAGGGAAAAAGAATGATAGATGTGCAAAAGTTATAAAAGTGTTAAGTTTTTCAAGATAAAGATTATAAATAGTCAGATTTAAAGTTGGAGGCATATAAAGTTGAGTATTGTTCTTTTCAAGGTCTGTTAAGAATTGTGCCAGTATTTTGATGGGGAATGCATTGAATCTGTAGATTGCTTTTGGCAAGATTGCCATTTTTCTCTGTTGATCCTACCTATCCAAGAACATGGGAAATCTTTCCATTTTTTTGGATCTTCTTTCTTTAAAGACTCAAAGTTCTTGTTATACAGGTCTTTCACTTGTTTGATTAGCGTTACTCCAAGATATTTTATGTTGTTTGTGGCTATTGTAAAGGGTGATGTTCCTCTGATTTCTTTCTCAGTAAATTTATCATCTATATATAGTCGGGCTACTGATTGTTTTTGAGTTAATTTTGCATCCTGTCACTTTGCTGAAGATGTTTATCAGCTATAGGAGTTCCCTGGTAGAGTTTTTTGGGTCACTTATGTAAACTATCATCTGCAAATAACATCTGCAAACCAAAGTCCATGCAAAACAGAGTCTATAACTGTAAGGAGAAACTTCCTTCTCTGCACTGAGACAATGGGAATGTACCCAAGGTCAAGACCTTATGAGTTCATGGTTCCAATCTGTGAAAACACAAATTCATTTTAAAGGAGATAACAAACTCACATTGCCAAAGGTGTTCATTGCTCCTGAAAAGCAACTGTCTTGGTATTTCTCCAAGGTCATCACACAGTTCTTGCTGTGACTGAGGTCCAAGGTGACTAGAATACATCTTGAGCTAACAGTAAAACTTAATAGTGTAATGAGCACTGGGTAGATTTTACAGATATGAAAGATAGTAAAATGAAGTGGTCATGGAATCTTTCAGCACAGTTCTGAGAGCCACTGAAGCCAGAATTGTTGCAAGGAGGACCTGAAAAGTCATTTTATAAAAATGTAAAACAAAGGTCTAAGTATCACTACAGATCCTAGGTTGTTGGAAATGCTAGGGTCGTAAGTATTTGCTAAAAAAATCTCAAAATGAGGAATAGAGTATGTTCCCAAAGATAAGTTATGTATACTTCGGACAGCAGAGATGAGGAAGTGGTATCTTAGTTAAGGTTGCTATTGAGGTGAAGAAATACCATGTCCAAAAGCAAGTTGAGGAGGAAGCAGTTTATTTCTCTTACTCTTTCATATCTCAGTTCTTCATCAAAGAAACTCAGGCCTGGAACTCAAACATAGCAGGAGCCTGAAGGCAGAAATTGATTCACAAGCCAGGGAAGAGAGCTGTTTTACTGGCTTGCTTCACATGGCTTGATCAGCCTGCTTTCTTATAGCTCCCAAGACCACCAGCTCAGGGGTGACACTATTCACAATGGCCTGTGTCTTCCACAATGATCACAAATTAAGAAAATGCACTATGGGCTCATCTACAGCCTGATCATATGGATGTGTTTTCTCCATTGAGGTTTACCCCTTTTAGATCACTATGTGAAAGACTATAGAGACTTTTGATGTTGAAAACTTGTATTTTATATTATTATATGACCATGAAAATATGGGGACCAGAAGAATTTTATTTGATTAAACTTGATGTGTCTGGGTTGAAAAGAAGAGGGGCTTGTGATGGCTAATGATAATTGGTAATTTGAAATAATTTAACATCACCTAGGAAACAGGCATGGGGCACCTATAAGTAATTGCCTAGATTAGGTTAGTGGAAAGAGGATGCATTAGTTATTTCTGTGATAAAGTACCATGACCAAGAACAACTCATAAAAAGTAGATTATTTTTGCACTATAGAGGGAAAGTCCAAATGAAGAGTTGGTTCTTTGAGAAAGCTAAAGATGGTAAAATTTTTGTGTTAAGTGATGATTGTGTTAAATATATGTTATTACTAATATTATGACTCTACTCCTAGAATAAATAAAGTATTACATTTTGTTGTTTACATTACAACCAGAGCCTTTTATGAGCTGACAATTGGACCTCCAGAAAAATTATTATGATTCAATGTCAGGATTAGATTTGTCCACAGCCTCCAAAATAGGTCCTGATTCATTAAAATTGCATGAAGGTAATTTATAGTATATTTTAAAACATAATAACCTGTAAGCCTACTTTTTGATATATGAATTATGCATAAACAAAAATACATTCACATACAAGAATATTATACATGCACACACATATATACTTTAACATTATTGTTTGTTAATGGTTCAGTTGAGATATATGTACTTTCTAAGAAATTTAAATATATGAAAGCTTATGATAGATGATCACAAGTTATTTAACTAATTATATTAATTAAAACCCATGAATGCCTCACATGAGGTAATAGCCAAAAATAAATTTTTGGAAAAAGAATATACCAATGTTCCTACTATTTGGTTTCATTACAGTAATGATTACAGTAATATAAATGATTCATGGCATTATTTTATAAATTATGAATACAATGGTGATTCAGACTAAAAAATATCCCTCTATGTAGATTCTTTCTACTCCTTTCTTTTGTCACATCCTCACATCTGTTGTAACTCTATGCTATAAATAGTGCAATGTAAATTACACTTAGCATATTGAGTTTAAATCTATTTAGGGAAATTAACAAAACTTTGCATACAAAACTTTTTTGCTAAAGCAGTGATAGAATCAAAGTCAGAAACTTTAACAATGTAATAATGTAAGATGCATATTACACATGAATCTCTTTTTGGGGGGGTGTTTCGAGACAGAGTTTCTCTGTATTGCTTTGGAGCCTGTCCTGGAACTCACTCTGTAGACCAGGCTGGCCTCAAACTCACAGAGATCCACCTGCCTCTGCCTCCCAAGTGCTGAGATTAAAGGCGAGTGCCACCGCTGCCCGGCTACACATGAATCTCTTTTAAATCTGTGTATAGAGTACTAATTCATCAAAGCAAATGGAGGAAATCCACAAGGCCTCACTCCTATATCAATTGCTACAGGAAATTAACAACTTCTAGGGAAAGAAATATTAGTCTTTCCCAGGGATCAGCCCCTCTGTTTGGTTATACAATGCTGGGGAGAGAGGGGTCAGTCCTAGAAACATGCATTAAGGTAACCCTAATAAACTCGGTAGAATATATTCATGTTGATTTGTGTGTGTGTAAATGTAACACTAGTTAAGAAGAGGAGGACCTATGAATTTGGTAGGATGCAAGGAGCACTTGGGGAGGAGGAAATGGAGTATTATGTAATAATACGTTAAATAATTGGGTCGTTTGTTTTTCTGACTGACTTTTGAGTTCTTAGTACATTCTAAATATTAGTCTTTTGTCAGACGTAAAGCTGGCAAAGATCGGCTTCCAGTCTTTGGGCTTTCTCTTCACTTGGCTGGTTGGTTCCCTGTCTGCACAGAACTTTGTACTTTTTCTGAGGTCCCACTTGTTGAATTGAGGTCAGTTGTTTGCAGATGGACACAGTCCTGTCAGAAAGCCCTTTCCTACACCTATATATGCAGGGTTCTGCTTGTGTTTCTTCTAGCAGTTTTGGTGTTTCAGGTTTCACATTTAGATCTTTGATCAATTTGGATTCAGTTTTATGCAAGTGATAAATATAGATCTAAATTTCTTCTTCTGTTGGGTGGACAACCAGTTTCTCCAGCACCATTTACTGAAGGTATTGTCATGTCGGGCGGCCGTGACAAAAGTAACCTTGGACCTGTAAGAGACTTGGGCAGAAGATGCTAGCATTAACCCATTATGATTAGAAGAACAGCTGCCTTCAATCCTTTCCTCCCTGATACATAACACCGGGGCTCATGAAGTAACTTACAGAAGGAAAGATACATATCATGGTCAGGTTACCTAGAAACCCTTCCCCCCTTCTAACCCACTATCTAACACTTGCACCCTCAAGGACTCAGGAGCATCCCCCCCCCCACGGTTTGGTTATCAGGCATATGATTTCAAACAACCTTTCCCTGCCTGCCAAACTCCCCACTTGGCACCCCTATAAAAGGCCCTTTGAAAAATAAAAATTTGCAGCTTGATCAGAAACCTGTCTTGCTGTCGATCCTTGTTCTCTCTGACCCTGTCATTCTAGGTTCTTTGGTGGCTGCAGCACATTGGGGTGTGACCCTGCAAGTCAGGGCATTATCAAAGATATTTTCTCAATCTGCTGAAATGAACACATGGGTTTTTTTCTTCTACCTGAAAATGATTTATAAAATGTACTGACTTCTGTATGTTGAACCATTCCTACATTTTCAGGATAAAGCCATCTTGATCATGGTGAGTTTTCCTAGGATTATGTTCAGGGTCTGAGTATAAAGAAGATGTTCTTGGAGTTCCTAGGTTCCCCAGACTTCTCACATGTCTAACAATTGTGAACAAAATGAGCAGGGTGCCCATTGGCTTTATTCCCTTTTCCCACGTTTCAGGGGTCTTTCCAGCTTAGACGACTGATGGAACCTAGACTAAACTCACCAACAAGGTTAATGTTGACAGAGGCTGTCTGCACCAACAGCACCCATCTGAGCCCCTTTGCTCAGTTAGGTAAAGCTTAGAAATAAGTCTGCCTCATCTCAGATTCCATGTCATAACCCCAGCCCATGGTGGTTCTTCTGGCTGACTTGAAAGTGGCATAGTTAATTGTCATCCACAACTCTAGTCCTAGAACATCCTAGGCAAACACTTCCCCACTGAGCTAAACCCTCACCCCAGAGCCAGTCATTTCTGAAGCCAAGTGCTGCATGGTTGCCTGGTATCATTCCTAGTCTAGTTATCCTGCTCTCCCTTCCAAAGGCAGAGTCTGGTCGATCAGTGTCCTCATGGGTGGATGTACCTGAGAGCTGTGACAGAAGCTAAAGCAATGAGACTGGTCATCTCGGACAGGCTGGAGAGATGTAAGAATCAACCATGACTAAAGCTAAACCTGGTAAGACTTTTCGAGCTCCTTAGGAACTGGCCCCAGCCCCAAGGGCTGCTGTGGGAGGCTGGGCTCCTGCATCACAGTGCACTTCAGGTAGCTGACTCCCTGTGTCACTGTGGAAGACACCAACTGCACAGACTAAATGGCAGCCTTTGCTGGGGACAGAGGCCCATGACCCAGAGGCCATGATTCAAACCCAAGCTCAGGTGGGCCCTTTGCTTCATTTATTCTGTTTGCTTCTCCCACAGTCATGTTGTCCCTATTTTATCAACTATCACAAAACATCCTAGGTTAATTTATTCAAAATTACTTAATAAAGCTAAGCACTATTAAGATTCTACACTTGGGCTCCACCCACTAGCTAGAAAGCATTTGAAGAGACCATTACTAAAGAACAGCAAGGTGGATAACCAGATTGCCGCAGAAAATAGGGAACAGAGTGGCCATCATAGTCCAGGACTGCAGCCAAGGGATAAAAGAACTATGAAGGGACAACATGTGACAATAACATAATGGAAATGAGCTGATGTAAGCCACATACCAGGTACTATACTGAGTGTCTTAGCCTCATCGTGTTCTAATACTTACAGCAGCCCCTAAAGATGGAAACGCTATTAATAAATACAAACTAAGGCACAGAAATTTTAAATAATTTAATCTGCTTTCACTCAGCTAGGAGGGACTTCAAGCCATCAATAAGGACTTGTTTTGCATCCTCAGCCCATCCTTAGAAGTCCTGAAGACCTCAGCAAGAGCAGCTTTAGTGGAGCCACACTATCTAGCCAACTTGCAGCTTGTCTGTGAGGAAGGAGACAGAGATCCTAGGCTCAAAGTGGGCGCACTGCTCCCCCAGGCTGCCAACAGGAAGCACTGCAGGCTGAGCTATTGGAAACCATGGAAATTTATTGCAAATTTGTAAAATCCAAAAATCCAAAATCCACAATCAAGGTGTTGTCAGGGCCAGTCTCCATCCAAAGCCTCCAAAGGAGAATGTTTCCTGTTCCCTTCCAGGTTCTAGAAGCCCTATGGAAAGTTTTATGACAAAAGTCTAGTAAGTCTTATTTCTTATTTGACCTCTTCACTCTGTCCAAACACCACTTCTCATGTACAGACAGTAGCCATACTAGATTAATACTTTTTCTATGACTTGTCTTTACTGAATAAATATTCAAAGTCTCTATTTCAAATAAACTCACAAAAGAACTGACATTTGGATTTTCAATGTATCTTCCTGGGTGAAAGGGACATAATTCAAGCCATCATTGGAACTACAGGCTCTAGGGGTGAGATTGTAAAAGATGAAGATGAGCAAGACAATTTACACCTCTCTTAAAATAATGTTTTATTGAGTACCAGTAGGCAAGTCACAATTTTTCTTTAAAAAAGCAGAAAATTTGATTATCTTCTTCCCAAGAAAGGCTTGCCAGACCACACATATAATTTTTAGCATTCTGTTTTGATTTAATAAGTTAGAGAAGGACACAGCCTCGTAGCCTTGGCCAAGAACATTGTGGTCCTGCCATCCATCACCACTTACCCACTCATGTCTACTCTGGTCAATAAGGAAGTAAAATCAATACACATGCCAAGCTGCACAGTTAACTCTCAATCACAGGGACTGACAGATTCAAGCAGCTGTGCACACACTAAAAGTGACCAGCAGAAACCTTCTAAAGATGCGATCGATCTGCTTTTTGGTCAATGGATAATTTTCTTCATCAGTTTCAATAACTTCTTAGATGGGAAGCAGACATAATAGTGGAAGCAAGTATTGCAGAAGTAGCCCCAAGACTGGTGAAGCACACCAGGAGTTTCCTATGCTTAGTAACATGAGTAATTGTGTGAGGAGGGTGTTATACATCCCAAATATTGGTATTAAAATTTTGCCTTAAATAATTCAATGAATATTGGCTATCATAAAGAAAATGTCTTGATTTTTATGAATTCACTTGTTTTTCCTGAAATGCTTGATTGTTCCCACCGAGCCCTCACTGATTCCTAAACAGGAACATTCAGACTACACAGGAACATTCAGACAAACTCTAAATGGAAAGACCTTCAGGGTGTGAGCAACAGCAGTGAATCATTAACGTGTCTAATGTGCGAAGACACTTGCAAGTGCCACCAGACTGTTCTTTACATTCTCAAGTACTGTAAGATTGGACACAGAATAATTATTTGTTGAAGAAGACTTACCAAGGACCAAGAACCAGGAATTCCCTTAAAACAAACACAACTCTTACTATAAATGGACAGTGTTGTATTTCAGTAAGCAAATGAATGACTGTCATTTATGCCAAGTACATTGACACTACTCAAAACCTTTTTGAAAATCTCTTTGCCTACAGTCCCAACCAGAATATGTAAAAAATTCTTTGGAATACACTTTTGAGAATTTATCAAACTCTTTTTTACACTCATGTTATGTGATATAGTTCTGGGTTTCAACAACTTTTTTGAAAAATTTAGTAGTAATTTTGAACAAAACCAGACAAATAAATTATTGATTACATTAGGTAGTGCTATTTTGATTAAAAAAATTTAAAATGATGAAAAAACTTGTGGTTAACCAGAGTACTGTTTACTGTTGCATGAAATCAGTCTTCGTTGGTTTCGGAATTTCTTTTGAGCAAGTCACTTGACTCTGTAAGGACTAGCCAGCAGTGTCATTAAACGGCACTGGGTCCACCTGCACACACTGTCTCATTGCATGGCTGTAGCCTCTGTATACCCTTGAGCCTCCAAACTCCAGAAGATACTTTCAAACACAATGCAGAGTGTTCAAGCCATTTATACCGTGTCTCATTATTTACTATCATCCCGACAAATCACAGTGTTTTTCTTTTAATTTCCCTCAAAAAAGACTATGCTGAATTTCTTTAAGCATCCTTCCCCTGAGTTGCCCTCCCTCCCAGTGTAGACTCACATTGTCCTTTAGAAGCAGCCTCTTTCCTTAACTGATGTCATCTTTTTTTTTAATGTCATCTTCAGTTGTCATACCTATTTACGGGGGGTAGTGTAATGTTTCAGTACATAGATTTATCATTGCATTATACCCCATTAATAGGATTTGATAAAGCAACTTGAGTTGTGAGCTTTCCTATAGTGAAGCCCAAGTGACAAGTAATTGAGGGCAGCCTCTGGCCAACAGGGTCTGAAGCCCTCCCTCTTGTATCAAGAATTCAAATTCAATCAACAATCATGTAAGTTAGAAGGCATGTCTGCTCTACTCAAGCCTGGAATGAGACTCAGCCATTCCCTCCAAGCTGAGCTCTCAAAGCAGAGGACCCTGGTAAGCTGTTTTGCTCTTCACATTATTTCATCTCCAGAGTATGTTGCCACGTTTGTGGTCTCACTGACTGTTTACTTCATAACAAATGGTCTCACATTTTTGTTTTTAGATGCTCCTGGGGCAATTATACAACTCTGTGATTCACCAATGGTGTTTAGAGAATTTTCTCCCCGCAAGGAATAAACAACTCATCCACATCATCTACAGTTCTAATAACAGACCAAAGATCACTTCTGACAAAGCTCACTCTGGGGAACCAATGAGTTATTGGGCTTAGTTACAGAGCTATGGATGAGGTGTTAGAGGCAGGGACATGGGTAACCTTAAAGCAACTATACCTGGAGGTGCAACCCTACCATGGATGATAATTCCCCCATGACTGCATAAAGGATGGAGCCCCTATGCCCTAGTCTTCACTAGCCAGAATACTCAGTCTATTCTCTCTCTGAGACATTGAGACCAATTGTAATGAAGTTTCATATAACTTCTTGGGAAGAGTGTCTGGATTTTCACGTGAGGGTCCAATGACCCTGCTCTCTCCTTCCTTTACTGGAGGATGACAACAATCATGGGGACCAAATGGACAAATTCCCTGCAAGCAGGCACAGCTGAATCCTGATGATGGCAGCTGTTATGTTCAGAGGATAGTGCTGTGAAGCTGGTGTTCTGTCGTAGTGAAGTCAACTCCCCGCATACAAACATGTTATTACATGTATGGCCCTGCTTCTGCATTCCATTGAGAATGTCAATTCTGTTCTAAATAGCTACTTTCAGAAAAAATGGAGTCAGTAAGAAGGAAATTCACAGAGCAAAGGGTGTTCATAGTTGCTGTAGTAGAGGAGAAAAGAAAGGTAAAGTAAAACACTTGCCTAATGAATGTGGGATTTCCTCTGGGAGTGATGAGAATTCCTTGGAACCAATACAGGTGATGGTGTCAAAACACCATGTATATTAAATGTCACCAAATTACACACTTTAAAATAGTTAATTTTATGGTATTTATCTCTACCTCAGTTTTTAAAAATGTAATATAAGAAAGAAAAATTCTCTAGCTAGGCATGTCAACATATACCTACAACCCCAGCACCTGGGAAGTTGAAGCAAGACAATAAGAAGTTCAAGGCTACCCTTAGCTATCTATCTAGTGGGTTCAAGGTCAGCTTGAGATATATGAGAGTCTGTCTCAAAAAGCAAGTGCAGGGGTAATGGGAGGCTAAAAAGAGTTCAGCAAGTGTTTTTAAACCATAGGAGAATCATACAATAGGACAAACCAGCTACTTTTCCACCAGGATAACTAAAAGCAGCTTACTACATCCTAATTCCAAATCACACATTCTATGAAAGTGACTGATAATACAATTTACCAATGACATTAAAGTTATATATACACTACAAGATATATGCATAAATTTAGAAACATCAAAACATCAAAATGTAAAACCATTTATAGTAAAATTAAAGCCAGGCAAACAAGATAGCTCAGTGAATAAAGATGTCTATTGTCAACATGAAACCTGAGCTGGAACCCTGTACCCAATTGGTCATCTGACTTCCACACATTTGCAGTTGGGATTCATGTGTCAACAATACATACATACATACATACATACATACATACATACATACATTACAGGTGTGAGCGTACATGTGCACGCGTGCACACACACACACACAAAATTAAAATAAGGAATCAAAGGAAAACACAGCCACAAATAAACTCAAGACATTTCTGAATTGAGACAGTATGGGGTCTCTTCTTGGCCTCTGAGATTTTCTGTAAAAGTTTACAAGCCTCAGCCATCAACATTATACTACAAGTAAACACAGTGCAATGGAGAGGCTTGGCTGTCTTTGCAGGCACTTCACACTGAGAGCTTCACTGATTCCTTCAAGAAAACTTCACTGATGCTCTGTGTCGTGACAGGTAGTACTTTGGACTCCACAGAGCTAACTGTGCACAAGCAGGCTCTTAATTTCCAAAATCTTCAACCTAGTAGAGAAGAAAGAAACTAGACTACATCCATTTTAAAAGGCAAAATGGGATTTGAAAGCTGTCTCAAAGGACAATGGTGAAACTGGAGCCCCTGGAGCCCTGGGGAAGAATGGTTAAAGCAGGGACATTCAAGAAGTTCTAGAAAAGGATGCAATAGTAGCATTGTACTTTGGTGGCAGGGAGACCATGTTTGTTACTATTAACCTGAATATTCAGCAGTACTACAAAATCATGCTATTGGTAGAGAATCTATAACCATTAATTTACTAAACCAGCATTATCCCTAATAACGATCTATAAATATTAGTCCTTCTACCCACAGATATAGTCTTCACCCATCAAGAAAACTTCCATTTGCAACAGATGGAGCTCACTATAGAAAACCACAACAAATTTAAATGCAGAGCCCAGTCCCAATATGCAAAATACATGTAAAATTGAGGATAATTTCAGAGGGGAGGGGACAACAAAAAGATTGTAAGAGTCAGAGGATCAGAGAGTTTGCTGTGAAATGGATCTCCCATAATAAGAAAAAAAACGTATGTACACAAAGTCTCAGTATCGTGACTGACCAAATGTGAGCTGAACAAGATGGGTGATACCAATGAACATTCCAAGGTGGACAGAGAAAATCACAGGAGGCCTCAGCCATACACAAAGAACTATAGGCAACTGAGGAAAGCTGAAAATGGGAGAGGTTTGTTTCCCACTGGAAAGAGCACACCAGTTGATTTTCAATGCCAAATGTTCAGTCTTAAATGGTCATCCCTGAACACACACATGCATGTAACATTATATGGACTGAACAGGTTATATTTAGGAACAGGTCATATTTATGTCTATAAATAAACATATATACATGCTGTGATTTGAAAGAAAATGGCCCCCCTCTGGAGTGGTTGTAGCCTTGTTGGAGTAGATATTGTTAGAAGAAGTGTGTCACTGTGGGGCAGGCTTGATATCTCTTTCCTCAAGCTTCACTTAGTGTGACTGTCAGTTGACACCCTGTTGACTGAAAGATGTAGCGGTCACAGCTCCAGCACCATGCTGTTGGCTGCAACTCACTGGCAACAACAACTGTCTCCACCTGAGGCATGTTTGTAGTCTTGAAAAATGTTCTTTGTCTCTCAGGATGCAGTATCAAAATGCCTGTTATGAATAAACTGCATCATATTTGACTTACTCAGCTGAAACTAAGACACTGTGCATGCTTCCATGAGGTCTGGCTGACAACTACTTCATTTGGAAAAGTGTCTAATGATTTGCTGCTAAAGGACCCAGAAGTGGATGCAGAAAAATAAGACAAGAAAATTTTGCACCTTGTTGCTCAGTCACCAAGAAAGTGCATTAATTCCTTTTAATTTAGAGTTATATAGACAAAATGAGGTTGCATATTCTTCTTTTTTAATTTTCTTTTTTAATTTTTATTTAAATTCTTTAATTACTACTCATAATTACATATCCATCCCCTCATTCCCTTGCCCATCCATCCTCCCATGTTCCCCACCCCACCCCACCCCCGACTCCTCCCCAGGGATAGTGAGGCCCTCCACCAAGGACCTTCAAAGTCTGTCTGTCATATTGTTTGGGGGAGGACCTAGGCCCTTCTTGCTGTATCTGGGCTGCAATAGTATCCCTCTATAGGGAATGGGCTCCCAAAGTCCATTTGTGCTCTATGGATAAAGACTGGTTCCGCTGTTAGAGGTTCCATAGACTGTCTTTGGCCTCCTAGCTGGTACCCACATTCAGAGGGCTTGGTTTGGTCCTATGCTGTTTCCCCAGCTATCTGACTAGGGTCTCCATTCTATCAGTAGGCCAGGTCAACTGTTTCTGCAGGTCTCTCCAGCTCTGTCTTGGCTCCTTGGCTCATCCCTCATCCTTCTCCACAACTGAATTCTAGTAGTATGGTTCAGTGCTTAGCTGTGGGTGTCTGTTTCTGCTTTGAACAGCAACTGGATGAAGGCTCTCCTTCTTTTCCCTGAACCGGGTTCCAATTTGGTCAGGGGTTCTTGTCCCTATCCCCTTCTTTGGGGGATTATGCAATCTTCTCTTGGGGTCCTCCTTATTTCCTAGCTCCTCTGGCAGTGTGGATTGTAGACTAGTGATCCTTTTATCTATGTCTAAAAATAAAAAATGAGTGAGTCCATACCATGCTTATCTTTTTGTGATTGGGTTACTTCATAAGGATGGTTTCTTCTAGTTCCATCCATTTGCCTGTGAATTTCAAGATTCCATTGCTTTTTTCCACTGAGTAGTATTCCATTGTGTAAATACACCACATTTTCTCTATCCATTCTTCAGTTGAGAGGCATCTAGATTGCTTCCAGGTTCTGGTTAATACAAATAATGCTGCTATGAACATACTTGAACATATGTCCATATTGTATGAGTGTGCATTCTTTGGGTATATGCCCATGAGAGGGACTGCTAGATCTTGAGGTAGATTCCCATTTTCCTGAGAAACCACCATACTGATTTCCAAAGCGGTTGTACAAGTTTGCACTCCCACCAGAAATGCAGGAGAGTTCCTCTTTCTCCACATCTTTTCCAGCATAGATTGTCATTGGTGTTATTGATTTTAGCCATTCTGACAGGAGTAAGATGGTATCTCCGAGTGGTTTTGAGTTGCATTTTCCTGATGGCTAAGGATATTGAGCACTTTCTCAAGTGTCTTTCAGCCATTTTAGATTCCTCTGTTGAGAATTCTGTATTTAGTTCTGCACTCCAACTTTTAATTGCATTGTTTGGTGTTTTGGTGTTTTGGTGGCTAGCTTCTTGTGTATTTTGGCGATCAGCCTTCTGTTAGATGTGGGGTTGGTGAAGATCTTTTCCCATTCTGTGGGCTGCCGTTTTGTCTTGCTGACAGTGTCCTTTGATTTACAGAAGCTTGTCAGTTTCAGGAGGTCCCATTTATTAATTGTCATCTCAATGTTTGTGCTACTGGTGTTATGTTCAGAAAGTGGTCTCCTGTACAAATTTGTTCAAAGGTACCACCTACCTTCTCTTCTAGGGGTTTCAGTGTGGCTGAATTTATGTTGAGGTCTTTGATCCATTTGGACTTAAGTTTAGTGCATGGTACTAGATATGGACCTAACTGCAATCTTCTACATGTCTGAATCCAGTTCATTGTATAACTTTAGCTTCTTTGTCAAAAATCAGGTGTTCATAGGTGTGTGGGTTAATATCAGGGTTTTCAATTCAATTCCTTTGGTCAACCTGTCTATTTTTGTGCCAGTACCAAGCTGTTTTCAGGATTATGGCTCTATAATAGAACTTGAAGTCAGGGATGGTGATGCCTCCAGAAGTTCCTTTATTATACAGGGTTGTTTTGGCTATTCTGGGTTTTTTGTTTTTCTATATAAAGTTGAGTACTGTTCTTTCAAGGTCTGTGAAGAATTGTGTTGGGATTTTGATGGGAATTGCATTGAATCTGTAGATTGCTTTTGGCAGGATTGCCATTTTTACTTTGTTGATCCTACCTATCCAAGAGCATGGGAGATATTTCCATTTTCTGGTATATTCTTTAATTTCTTTCTTTAATGACCCAAAGTTCTTACTATACAGGTCTTTCTCATTTATGGTTAGTGTTACTCCAAGATATTTTATGTTGTTAGTTGCTATTGTAAAGGGTGATGTTTCTCTGAATTCCTTCTCATTGCGTTTATCTTCTATATATTGTAGGGCTACTGATTTTTTTTTTTAGTTAATTTTGTATCCTGCTACTTTGCTGAAGGTGTTTATCAGCTGTAGTAGTTCCCTGGTAGAGTTTTTTGGGGGCACTTATGTAAACTATCATATCATCTGCAAATAGTAAATGTTTGATTTTTTCCTTTCCAATTTGTATTCCCTTGATCTTCTTTTGTTGTCTTATTGGATTAGCTAAAACTTCAAGTATAATATTAAAGAGAAATGGAGAGAGTGGACAGCCTTGTCTTGTTCCTAATTTTAGAGGAATCACCTTGAGTTTCTCTCCATTTAGTTTGATGTTGCCTATTGGTTTGGTGTATATTGCTTTTATCATGTTTAGGTATATTCCTGTTATTCCTGATCTCCCCAAGACCTTTATCATGAAGGGATGTTGGATTTTGTCAACAGCTTTTTCAGCACCTAGAGAGATGATCATGTGTTTTTTCTTTTTCATTTTGTTTATATGATGGATTACCTTGATGGATTTTCGTATGTTGAACCATCCCTGCATTCCTGGGATAGGGATAAAGCCAACTTGATCATGGTGGATGATTTCTCTGATGTGGTTTTGGATTCGATATGCCAGTACTTTGTTGAATACCTTTGTGTTGATATTTATGAGGGATATTTATCTATAATTCTCTTTTTTCATTGTTTCTTTGTGTGACTTGGGTACCAAGGTGATTGTAGCCTCTTCCCCTTTCTGCTGCTATTGTGTGGAAAATTTGAGGAATACTGGTATAGCTCTTCTTTGAATTTCTGGTAGAATTCTGCACTGAAACCATCTGGCCCTGGGCTTTTTTTTTTTTTTTTTGGTTGGTAGATCTTTGATGACTGCTTCTATTTCATTAGGGGTTACAGGTCTTTTTAAATCACTTATCTGGTCTTGATTTAATTTTGGTAAGTGATATCTATCCAGAAAATTTTCCATTTCCTTTAGCTTTTCGAATTTTGAGGAATATAGGTTTTCAAAGTACGACCTGATGATTCTCTGGATTTCTTCAATGTCCATTGTTATGTCCCTCTTTTCATTTCTGGTTTTGTTAATTAGCATGCTATCTCTCTGCCTTTTTGTTAGTTTGGATAAAGTTTTGTCTATCTTGTTGACTTTCTCGAAGAACCAACTCTTTGTTTCCTTGAGTGTTTGTATTGTTTTCCTAGGTTCTACTTTATTGATTTCAGCCCTCAGTTTGATTATTTCCCTGGTGTTGTAGTTCCCTACTATAAGTGTGTGAGGTTTTACATGTGATTTGAACTTTAGTGATTTTTTTTTACAAATGTGGGTGACTTTGTATTTGGGGCATAGATGTTTAGGATTGAGACTTCATCTTGATGGACTTTTCTGGTGATAAGTATGAAATGCCCTTCTTCATCTCTTTGGATTGATTTTAGTTTGAAGTCTAATTTGTTAGATATTAGGATTGTTACACCAGCTTGTTTCTTGGGTCCATTTGATTGGAAAATCTTTTCCCAACCCTTTCCTTGAGGTACCATCTGTCTTTGAAGTTGAGATGTGTTTCTTGTATGCAGCAGAAGGATGGATTCTGTCTTTGTATTCATTCTGCTAGCCTGTATCTTTTTATAGGCAAGTTAAGATAATTGACGCTGAGGGATAATTATGACCAATGATTGTTGATTTTTGTTTGTTTTGGATTTGTTGGTGGTGGTGCTATTGTGTGTGTATTTTGGTGTTTGGTAAAGTGGGATTATCTATTGCCTATATTTTTTTAGAGTAGTTATCTTCATTGAATTGGAGTTTTCCCTCCAGTAATTTCTGTAGGGCTGGATTTGTGGATATGTATTGCTTAAATTTGGTTTTGTCATGAAATACCTTGTTTTCTCCATTTATAGTGATTGCATTCTTTGCTGGATATAGTAGTCTGGGCTGGCATCCAAGTTCCCTTAGCATTTGTAGAACATCTATGCAGGATCTTCTGGCTTTCAAAGTTTCAATTGAGAAGTTGGGTGTAATTCAGATAGGTCTGCCTTTATATGTTGCTTGGCCTTTTTCTTTTGCTGCTCTTAATATTTTTTCTTTATTCTGTAAGTTTGGTGTTTTGATTATTATGAGGGGACTTCTTTTGTGGTCCATATCTATTTGGTGTTCTGTAAGATTCTTGTACTTTCATAGGCATATCCTTCTGTAGGTTGGGGAAATTTTCTTCTATGATTTTGTTGAATATGTCTTCTGTACCTTTGAGCTGAATTTCTTCACCTTCATCTATACCTATTATTCTTAGGTTTGGTCTTTTCACGGTGTCCCATATATCCTGGATATTTTGTGTTAGGGATTTGTTGGACTTGAGATTTTCTTTGGTGGATGATTGTAATATCCTCTAATGAGTCTTCAACACCTGAAATTCTCTCTTCCATCTCTTTTATTCTATTGGTTATGCTTACTTCAGTGGTTCCTGATTATTTACCCAGCTTTTCTAGTTCCAGGATCCCCTCATTCTGTGTTTTCTTTATTGTTTCTAAGTCTGCTTTCAAACTGTGAACAGTTTGAATTGTTTCCCTCACTTGTTTGGTTGTTTTTTTTTTTTTTTTTGGCTTTCTTTAGATTCTTTAAGAGATTTGTTTATTTCTTGAATTTTTTGGTTTGTCTTTTCCTCTATTTCATGTAATTTTTGCTTGTTTTTTTCTTCTATTTCTTTAAAGCATTTTCTTGTTTCTTCTTTAATGGTCTTTATCATCTTCATAAGATAATTTTTAAGGTCCATCTCTTCTTCATCCTCTGTGTTGGGCTTTTCAGTTCTTGCTGGTGTGGAGTCCCTAGATTCTGCTGGTGTCATATTGGTCTTCCTGTTGTTGAATGTATTCTTATTCTGTTGTCTTCCCATCCCTTCTTCCAGTGGGTGCAGGTGGGGTTTTTCCCTCTCTCAGGTGGCAGGCAGAGGGCTCAGGCTCAGGCAGCAGGCTCCGGCTCAGACAGGCAGGTGGATGGCAGAGGGCAGAATGGGGAAAGCATGAGGTGTTTCCAGACTCAGGGTGGGCCTTCTGGTCTGGGCAGGTCCACTTTTGTCCAGGGTGAGGCTCAGAAAGAAGAGAGCAGAGGGTGATGGGGAGGTTGTGGGCAGACCATCGCCCAGACTCACTCAGGAAGCAGGCAGCGTGTTACGATAAATCTTTCCACCAAAAGCTGCCGAGCCCCACCGCCATGTGTGTGCTTTACGTCAGCTGCCCGCCCAAGTTAGGGCCCAAATTAATACACAGAGAGACTTGTATTAGGTACAATGCTGCTTGGCCAATGACTAGGATTCTCATCTGTTAGCTCAGTCTTAATTATCATAAATCTATATATTTTATAAGACTTATCTTATTGGACACCTTATTGGTGTCCCTCCTTGCCGGTGGCTCACATCCCACCACTGGAGGAGGAGGAGGAAAAAAGGGACCCTTCCTATTTCTCCTTGCTCAAATATGAGTCTCCTTGCTATTTCACTTCCGGCCTGGATCACCACTTCTCTACTACATTTCCCAGAATCCTCTTTCACTCCTAGTCCTGTCTAACTTGGTGTTTCATTGGTCAAATAGAACTTTATTTAACAATCAATAAGATAAACATGCACAGAAGTACATTCCCCATCAGCAGAAGGCCCAGATTCTTTCATTATAAGAATGATTTGAAAGTTCAAGATTAAACATCTCTGGCCATCAGTTCATTATCAACATAAAGATATCAAGGCAAAAAATCAGCATGCCAGATTTCCACCCATTTCTTCTTTCCCATGGTTGCTGACATTTCCAGTGAGGTGTGAAACACTGTAATAATTATGTTCATTGATGCATGTATGGAACATATATTCATCCATTTGTTTCATACTCACAACAACCATTTACAACATTACAATATAACAGAGACTGTGACAAGCCACAGAAAATACAAAGATGAAAAAGTCATAAATAAATTATCTGCCCTCAAGAAACTCATAGATTTTGGCCTGGAGAGATGACTCAGCTGTCAAGAGCACTGGCTGCTCTTCCAGAGGTCTCCAGTTTGATTCCCAGCAACCCACATGGCAGCTCACAAAGGTCTGTCACTCCACTTCCAGGGAACCCAATGCCCTACTGGTTCACTTGAGTAATGCACTGACAGGCATATAGGCAAAATACCTATATACATAAAAAGTAAAATAAATTTAAAGGATATTTTCAAATAATTTTTAAATGAAGTTCACAATCTTACAAGGAAAACAGACAATAACAAGTTTGGTGAGCACAAGGCTGTGGGCATTAAATAAGGGGACATTTATCTCATAAAGGTTCCCCCAGGTTAGACCTCTGCATCTGTTGTAGAATAAGTGGACATCCCACAGAGGAGAGAGGATTGGGAGAGAGAATTCCAGTCAGAGAGGCCTGGCTATGCACAGCCATTGAAGCATGGGAAAACACTGCATGGTGCAGTTGAGAAATTTCTGAATGCCAGGCACAGAGTACACAGAGCACAGATGAGGCCATAAAAGGTAGGCCTAACAGGAGGGTGGATTTGAAACCCCAAAGTGATCAGCTCCAGATCCATGCAACGGTAAGTTATTTTAAGTAGAAGCAATTGAGGCAGCCAGCAAAAGGTTTTCATATAAAAGGGACCATACTTTCTTGTGGGAGTTGTCACTCAGAACTTGACATTAGTACCTTCTAACACAGGGTTCAGTAGAGTTGTTGCTATTTAACAGATGAGATGAGACTGTGTTTCAAAAAATATATCTCTGAGACAATGTTGAAAACAGTCTGTAAGTGGAAGAACTGGAATAAAAGCAGCCAAAAAATAAACTCCTACACAAGACCTGTCATTGGCTGTGGCAAGAAGGATGGCAGGGGGTGGTAAGCCCTATGCTCACTGAGGAGACACATGACAGGCTTTGCTTACTGTGCATTGGGAAACTCACAGCTCAAAAGATTAGAAGTACCACCTAGGTATCTAGCACATGAGGACTTAAGTGTTTTCCACTGGTGACCTCTTTCACCCATAAAATCTTTATGCAACACACACACACACACACACACACACACACACACACACACACACACACACATATATATATTATATATATATATATATATATATATATAAAACAGCTACACAGATCAAATATTTTTGATAATAAGCTACAAGGAAATCATTAGAAAATAATTATTTAGTATATATAATTTAAGTACTAATAAGAAAGATATGTTTTTTTATTTTTCATAAAGAATTAAATTTTGACTGAATATTTGATACTGCATGATGCAGAGTATCATCAATATTTTTCTGGGTCATTGGCATTTTGTTTTATATCCATCAACATTGAGCTCACAGCAGCCTATATCTCTTGAACAGCCTTCTCCTGTTCTAGGTCCCAATCAAAGGTAGGGCCAGTCACTTGATATATAGGCCAGGGTAATGCTCCCAAGTGAGGAATATGCTGTCTCCAGAATCCAAATAGGTCCACTAAATGTTATGATTCTTTCTAGGAAAGGCCAAGTGCAAAATCCATTCTTCATCTTAGAAGGAAGTTGTGTGCATGACCCACACCATTGGACTCCTAAGAATTTCACTGAGGTAGAAGGCACTGAAGTTTGATTGGATTCATTTCTCATCTTCTAATATGCATGTGTTCCCAACAAGTCCAAAGTAATTGCTACCTCCTCTCATTTTGTCCAATCAGCATATTGTCATCAATATCTGTCCCGACCTGCAGGACATCAACCTGGGGCAAGAGAGTCAGAGATAGGGAATGGGGACAAGAGACGCAGAAAGAACGACCACAAGACAGGATTCTGATCAAGTTGAAAACTTTACTTTCCTCAGGCTAGCTTATATAGCCAGGATATGGGGAGGGGCAGAATGGGTTGTTTGTGCACCAGGCAGGATATTAGGAAGTCACAAAGAGGATGTTTGGCAGTGTAAAGAGTTTATGAAGGTCCAGGAAGGGTTGCTTAGGTGACTGAGCCTGTGGGTAGAAGACTGGGTCAGGTTGTTTCTTTTCTTGAGCTGAGGTTCTAAGGAGCTGCTATGTAAAGGTTAACTATGTGGCCTGCCAAGCATGGCCTAGGATTTCATGCCAAGCCCAGAGATTTGGCTCCCAACAAATATCGTGGACCAATGTGAAATTTTGCAGAAAGACATGATCAAGATTCCATTAGACTAAGTTTTGTGATATACAGGTCTGGAGAGCTAATATATTCTTTAGTAAATTGTTTATGATGGTCCTTATGGGCAGGTGTGAAGAAAAATGCAGTTGCTAGATAAATAGCTACATAAATATATGCTCAACTAAGGACACTACATCGGGTACAGCAGCTACAATTGGAGTCACTGCTTTATCGAATTTTCAACACTCAACTATCATTCTTCTATTCTATCCATCTTCTGTGCTTTCCATATAGGAGAGTTAAAGAGAGATGGAGTGAGAACCAACACCCCTGCATCTTTCAACCCTTGATGGTGGCATTAATTTCTGTAATTCCTCCAGGGATGTGATACTGTTTTTGACTCACTCTTTTCCCTGGCAGAGGCAACTCTAAAGGCTTCCATTTAGCCTTTCCAGTCATAACAACCCCCACTACACAGGTCAGTGAACTGATGTGGGAGTTCTGCCAATTTCTAAGTATATCTAACCAATTATGCATTCTGAAACTAGGGAAATAACCACAGGAGGACTTCAGAGACCCACTGAGCCTACTGCAATTTGGACTACAGCCAAAATTCCATTAATTATGTGACCTCCATAAGACCCTCTCTAACAAGAGAATGTTTTTTAGCCTCCCAGAATCAACATCAATTCAGAACCAATATCAAATGGACCCTTGAAAGTCTTAGTATTTCCTTACCCTAGCATGTAGTTACCCTTTTAAAAGGCTGTAGGTTCCTCTTCAGGGAGACTGGAGAAAGGTTAATAGTAAAACCCCTAAGTATTTTATCAAGGTCCTTACTGAGAAGAACCTGGCTCTTCCTTCATTTAAGGTATTCTGGGTCTGAAAACTGGCTCAGGTTTGAAAATTGATTCACAGTCTTAGATGCCCTTTTTCCATGTAGCCTTCTTTCATTTGTTTGAGAATTTTTCTTCTTTTACAGATCAAATATAAATGTAGTAGGTTTCTTATCTATTTCATGCCTAAAACCATGATTGATTGGCCAATAGCAAAGGTATGTATGGATCCTGCCACCATAAAAATCACTTTGCCTATGCTGTCCATTATGGATCAAGTTATTGTGGACATTGCTTTGCCTATGCTGTCTATCATTTGCCTTTGGCAACTCAGTGCTGCTTCCTGACCCTTGATACTTTGGGGCCCAATTGAACCTACAGAATTTAATTTAATCAGATGAGAAGCAGTGTCTCTAACCCTAAGGTCTGCAACAAGGAAAAGGATAACAACAAAGCTCTTCAAATGTGCTGCTGCCCCTCTCACCATTTTTTATCTTATATGATTAGTGAAGACCATGACTTCTGGGCCTTTCCATTGTGGAGGAATGCGTTTAACATAGTATACCCACTCCAATATTGCAATTTCCATGAATCTTAAAATTCCTTTATCAATACTAAGGATATATCAGGCACCCCAACTCTTTTTTAGTAGGTCACCTTTTTGATAAATGTTTCAATCAACCACTGAAACCAACTTTTGACACCATTTTTAGCTGTGTAAGCTTCCATTTTAAACCTGGAACCTCCACTCTGTGTACCCATATCAACAAACTCATCCTGATCCAGTTTTTATGTTCTTTCCATCATTGTCCCACACCCTTAAAATCCATTCATATACACATTTTCTGACTTCTGCTTGAATGACTTAGCAAACTTAATTAAGCTCTTTAGTAGTGCAGTGCACCTCCTCATGGACTATACTTTCTATCTCCCCTCTAGAAGCCTGTTTAGCCTTTAACTTGGTTATAAGTCTATAAAAATTGGTGGGCCCTAAGGAACATTAGTAATGTCTTCCTTGACATCTCCTTAAGGAAAAGTCATTGGTGGTTAGCAGCCAATGAAGGACTAATTTCCTCAGTCAAAGGCAGAAAGGGCAGTATTTCTGAGGATGGAGGTGGGAATGTGTCTTCTGCTGAGGGTGGAGATACTACTCCCTCCATTGAGCTAAATCCCAGAGCATGTGAGGTTTCAAAGTTGTCAGTGTCAGTAGGGTCTTCTCATGCATCCCAATTCCAAGTCACAAGATCCTGTTCTTTGACAAATAATGCCCTTATTTTTACTGCCAACACCCTCCAAGGTTGGGACTTGAATTTTAGTTGTAATTCAGGCAATTTGGGGGGAGCGATGAGAGCTGCAGTTTATTTTCTAAAACTTGGTCTCTATGGCTGCTAGAGAGAAGATTCTCTTCCAGGACACACTTACAAATCTTTAGACTGCCTATGTCAATCTTACCATTAAATTCACTGTTGTCTTTCATTATATTCTGAAATGCTAGAGGTTGGTTAATATTACAATAGATCTCATTCTTTTCCTTTGTCAGTTTATCCAGAGATGCAAGAAGCAACCAAGCAGCATCATCATTTTCCTTTTTTTTCTCACAAATTTTCAAAAATTTCTTTTATATATAGAGAGTCATCAAATCCCTTGCCTCTTGTGATTGGTGAATCAGGTAATCAAATGCATTTGTTTAAATACTTTTGTACAATAGTTCATCCCATGGTCTATCATCCTATATTCTCAAAGCTTCTAGAACCAGCTTCGGTAACTGGAGAGGTCTCAATATCTGTAGGCGGCAGCAAATATGAAAGCCTATTCCAGGTACTTAAAATTTTCATTTTTATATTTCTAATGCTATAGAATCACTATCAAAATCTGTATTAGTTGGGCTGTTTTAGAGTAGCATAACTGATACAATAAAGAGGACTTGTTAGAGTGCCTTACAGGTTGTGGTATAGCTAGTCCAAGAATGGCTGTCTTTCAAAGGGAAATCCAAGAATCCAGTAGTTGTTTAGTCCATGAGGCTTGATGTCCCAGCTGGTCTTCAGCATATGGTGTGATCCTGAAGAAGTAGGCTCTAATGTCAGTGAAGGAATGGACTTGTTAGCCAGAGTGGGGACAACAGGCAAAGAGAGAGACAGCTTTCTTTTTAAAAGTCCTTTGTATATGCTGCCACCAGGAGGTATGGCTCACATTAAAGATAGATCATCCCATACCCAGGTACCTGTGTTTTAGTTAATTCCAGATGTAGTCAAGTTCACAGCTAAGAATAGCCATCACAAATCCTTTAGGTCAAATATTTCCTTGGGTTTTAGTTGACTACTGTACCACCTATGACTAAATTTGAGGAGGTGTCATCTTTGTACATGTTGATCGCAGATGGAGCATCAGATAAGATCCCAGGGCATTCACATGCCACATGTAATTATGTAAAAATCCTTACATTTATCTGCACTTTAAAGAGAGAACATCTGTATTGGTGTCACTGGCTCCTCTATAGAGAATTAGGCTCAAGATCCTGAATACCAGTTCCTGGCTATAGCACCCCCTGTGGGCACCTGGATAAATGAGGATAGGAAATGTCTATCCCAGATGATTGACTACAGGAAACATCATTAATTCAGTTCTTCTTGTCTAAATAACATACCTACATAGAATGTTACAAAGGAAACTTGGGTGACTGTTCAGGCAGCCAGATGTCTCTGTCATTTCTCTAGTTTTGGAAGTTGTTTACACTTCCTGTTTACTCAGGTAATATTATATTCTTCTCGAGCCTCTATGGGGTTTAAGACTAGATAGTGATAGTTGCAGTTTTCCTTGTTAGCAAATTAAAAAAAAATACTCACCAAAGAGATGTAAAGTGTATAAGACATAGAAGCTTAAGTTGTTGATCTAAAAAGTTTTTTGATGTTTAAAAGGTATTTCTAGGTTGATAATACAAGTTATGATAGCAAGTGAATTAGGTACAAAATAGGATAGATAATAGAGTATTTTCTCTGAATTTGCCAAATACAAATGAACTGGACATTGTGAATGTAATTCTAACTTGATAATTGTTCTTTTTTTTTTTTTTCAGCGTGTCAGAAATATAATTGCATAAAATTATCTCAACATTCCATTTAGAGATAGCATGGCTCCACAGAAAATATTATGAGCCCCCAAAGTGATGAAAGTAATAAAACTGTCCCTCAACAGGGATAAGAGACTATACACGTCAGTTCCTTCAAGGCAGCAGTACAATTAATTCTATGTTGTAATATCACAAAGCCAATAAGAATTCCTTACAGAAATTGCAATTCCTGGAGAGCCTTCAGAGAGAACCAGCCGAGACTTCTGCTCCTCACGGAACACCTTACTTTCCTGGTATTCATTGAAATCTGCAGTGCAGCTATGATTCCAGTTGTTTTTTTTTTTTTTTTTATTAGTTCTAGTTAGGGAACAAGCTTATTTCAAGTCCCTTCTCCCTCTCCCTCCCCTCACCCCCAAACTTTCTCCCCCACCCCCAGCCCATCCCCCCAACCCCATCCACCCACTACTCCCCAGGCAGGGTAGGGCCCTCAACGGGAGCTCAGCAAAGTCCACCAAGTCTTCCTATGCTGATCCTGGGCCCTTCCCCATGTGTCCAGGGCCAGAGTGTAACCCTTCATATGGGATGGGCTCTCAAAGTCCCTTTTTGCACCAGGGAAAAATACTAATCCACTACCAGAGGCTCCCTGGAGTGCAGAGGCCTCCTTATTGACATCTATGTTCTGGGGTCTGGATCAGTCTTGTACAGGCCTCCTGGACAGCATCTGGGGTCGATGTGCTCTCCCTTGTTCAGGCCAACAGTTCCTGTGGGTTTCTCCATCCTAGTACAGACCCCTTCGTTCTTCATTCCTCCCTCTCTTCAACTAAATTCCCGATTTCGGCTCATTGTATATCTGTGGATGTCTGTCTCTGTTTCCATCAGCCACTGGGTGAGGGCTCTAGGATGGCATAAAGAGAAGTCATCAATCTCATTTTAGGGGGAGGGTTTTTAGGTTATCCTCTCCACCATTGCCTGGATTGTCAGATCGTGTCATCCTTGTAGGTCTCTGGAGATCTCCCTGGTTCCTGATCCCTTCTCGGGCCTACAGTGGCTCCCTCTGATATCGTTTCTCTCATCTTGCTCTCTTTCCTCTATTCTTCCCCCAACTCAATGTTTCTGCCCCTCCATTTCCTCTCCTCTTCTCCTCTTCTCTTGCTCTTATTGTAGCAGCTCCTTCCCCCCCCACCCTCATGCCCCCAATTAGTTCGGGAGTTCATGCCATTTCCATTCCTGGGGACCATTTAACCCTTAGAGTCCTTCATGT